>NC_073412.1:13831603-14131603 GCF_028641065.1 Leucoraja erinaceus | reverse complement strand
ATCGTTTTGTTTTTAATATAGGAAAATCAATCTTTGGAATTTTCTTTAAACCAAAGATAGACACAAAAAGCTGGAGTAACAGTGGGTCGGGTAGCATCTCTGGAGAAAAGGAATAGGTGACGTTTCGAGTCGAGACCCTTCTTCAAACTATGGAGTTGTGATCACTATTTCTAAAATGCCCTTCCACGGAAACACTGGTCACCTGGCCAGGCTCCTTTCCAAAGACAAAGGTCCAGAATGTTCCCTTCTAGCATTAGACTACCACATACTGTTTCAAGAAACCCTCTTGGATGCACCTCTCAAATTTTAGCCCATCTATGCTTTTTGCACTGAGCAAAGCCAGTCATATTGGGAAAGTTAAAACCACCCACTAAGACAAACCTGTTGCTGTCATCTTTCAGTAATCCTTCTACATATATGTTCCTAAATTTCCCGCTGGCTATTGGGCGGTGAGAGGTGGGGGTGGATTTAGACCCAGCAAATAATCAGTGATAAATTTCCATATCAAATCAGCATGCAATTTGGGAAATCTACGTGGTTGTATTTCCATTCATTTTCTGCCCTTTATAACACAAAGTGCTAGAACTTAACGGGTCAGGTAGCATCTGTGAAGGGGATGGACAGATGACATTTCGGGTTGGGACTCTTCCTTCACGCTCTGAAACATAAAGTGCTGGAGTAACTTAGCGGGTAAGGTAGTATGTCGCCTGTCCAATCCCTCCATAGATGCTGCCTGACCTGCTGAGTTACTCTAGCACTTAGTTGTTTACTCAAAGGGCCTGTCCCACGAGCATGCGACTGCATGTGGCAAGCGCGATCTAACGTGGTCGCTTGAGCCGTACGGCCTCGCGGGGCCGGTCCCACTTCGATCGGCAGAGCCGTATGGAGTTGTGCAGAGCTGGGGGCTCATTGCGCGGGGCTCCGGAAAACTGACAGTGTTCAAAAATTCCGCGCGGCACCAGCCTGCTGGCCCGCAGCCGTATTAAGGCTGTACACACCGCCTCGATGGGCATATGCAGCATCTTGACGCCGTACGTCACGCGCGAACCTCCTGCGGACTTCGCTCCAACTTCACATCACTCACTCGACCTCGGCGCGACCCGCTTCCAGTTTGGTCGCGCTCGCCGCATAAAGTCGCATGCTGGTGGGACCGGCCCTGTACGGGGATCACTCGACCGCGCGGCCCCCCCTTCCAGTTTGGTCGCGCTTGTCGCATGCAGTCGTGTGTTTGTGGGACAGGCCCTTAACTGTAGTACATTTTGTAGATAGTACATATTCTATGGAAGTTGTTGTGCTCCAGACTTGTGTTTAGTAGATGGTGGAAAGGCTTTGGGTTTAGGAAACAAGTTGCTCATCGTGAAATGTTAGCCTGTAACCTGCTCTTGTAGCCACTATAACAATGTGGCTGTTCCAGATATGTTTTTGGTCGATGCCCATGTATAACATGTATTACAGCTGTACTACTGGTGTTCGAACTTGGTACCATATCTTAAGAATCATAACTACCAAAAGTGTAACTACCAAAAGGGAAAGGTGTAACATCTCTTGCGGTTGCAAGGGAAAGTGCCCGGGGAAGGCACTTTCCCTCTTCATTCCCTCAAGGGAAAGTGCTCTTCCCTCTTCATACCCTGCCTGTTTCAGAGTTCTCTCTTCGATTTGCCCATTGAACCCAACATCTCCATTTGATAAATAGTTGAACTTTTTTAAAGAGTATGAAGCAAGGTGGAATAGTTTTAGCTTTTCTGACAAATGTGCAGAATCACTGCCATTGTGAACTCAATCAATGCTTGAAATTCTAAAATTCCACCTCCTGGATAACGATGATTACATTTGCATCTTGTTCAAATTCACATTGATGCTACTTTACCATTGATAATGGTTTGGTTTCCTGCTATGTTGTATAGTAAATATGATGGGAGGATTAATAATTACATTACGCACATTGATAAAAAAAAATGAAAATATTACATTGTCACTCTCTCTTAATCAGTGCTACTGGAGTTGTACAGCATAGAAACAATTCCTTGAACTTAATTAGTTCATCTTGAAAGAGACAAAGACATGGATAGGTCAGGACCCTTCTTCAGACTGATTGTATTGGGGGGGGGGGGGGGGGAAGAAAGTTGGAAGAAAGTCTTCCAGTTTCCATCCCCCCTCTCCCTCACCCTGTAAACAGCCTGAAGAAGGGTCTCCACCCGTAACATCACTTATCCATGTGCACCAGAGATGGTGCCTGACCTACTGAGTTACTCCAGCACTTTGTGTCCTTTTGTGTAAACCTGCGTCTGCAATTCCTTGCTTCTATTCATTCATGTTGCTGCCTGCTTGAAATGACCCACTTGCCTGGTATCATTATCATATCATATACTTATTAAAAGTCTGATCTTGTGTATGTGTGTGTATATGTGGTTGTCTTTACATCTTCGCAAAAACACTATGTGGTAAAGACTACATTTTTACATATTCTGATTGACATTTTTCCCCTCTAGGCAGAGACCACCTTCACTGAACATTTTATGCTTTATTTCATGCTTTATTTCTCGACATTGATTAAACTTTAAAAAGGTCAAAAGACTTTGAATTTAAACGACCAGCTTCAACTGATGACGTCACAATGGCGCGGCTGGCAGTGATCACCTTCACTGAACATTTTATGCTTTATTTCTCGACTTATTACTGATTAAATTTTAAACTTTAAAAAGGTCAAAAGACTTTGTATTTAAATAGACCAGCTTCAACTGATGACGTCACAACTCGGCTAGCAGTGATCAGCTTCACTGATTTGAACCTATATTTTAAGTTATTTCAAAGGATACAAGGATACAAAGGACATTTATTGGTGTAGTGAAATTCGACTTGCCATTTGCAGCACACCAATAAAAATAAGGCACAACATTAAAGAATTTAACAATAAACATAAAAACATTCCCCCATAATGGTTCCCACTGTGAGGAAAGGCAGCAAAGTCCAGACCTATCCCCTGTTCACCCATGGTCGGGTGGACAAATGGAAAGTCCAGGATTGGGGATGTGCAAAGGTGAAGGTGGATAAATCTCCCAGGCTGGATCCGATATATCTGAAGACACTGTGGGAAGGTAGAGAATCAGAAGACTGGAGGGTGGCTAATGTTGAGCCTCTATTTTTGGAGGAAAAGCCTGGGAACTAGAGACCAATAAGCCTAACATCTGTGGTAGGCAAGTTACTGGTGAGTTTTCTGAGGGATAAGATATATGCGCATTTGGATAGACAGGGGCTGATTAGGGAGAGTTAGCACGGCTTTGTACGTGGGAGGTTGTCTCATGAATCTGATTGAGTTTTATGGGGAGATAACTGCAAAGGTTGTCTGTAGACGTGCATATACTTCAGCAAGTCATTTGATAAGGTTCTGCATGGTAGGCTGTTCTGGGAGGTTATATTGTTGGGTGGCTCAGCACTTCAACTCCCCCTCCCATTCCCAATCCGACCTCTCTGTCCTGGGTCTCCTCCATTGCCAGAGCGAGCAACAGCGGAAATTGGAGGAACAGCACCTCATATTCCGCCTGGGGACCTTGCGTCCGGATGGCATTAACATTGAATTCTCCCAATTTTGCTAGCCCTTGCTGTCTCCGCCCCTTCCTTAACCCTCTAGCTGTCTCCTCCCACCCTCCCATCCGCCCGCCCTCGGGCTCCTCCTCCTCCCCTTTTCCTTCCTTCTCCCCCCCCACCCCCCATCAGTCTGAAGAAGGGTTTCGGCCCAAAACATCGCCTATTTCCTTCGCTCCATAGATGCTGCTGCACCCGCTGAGTTTCTCCAGCAATTTTGTGTACCTCCATTCTTTCTTCATATGTCATTCCCGCCATCCCCGGAATTAACTTGCTGAACCTACGCAGCACTCCCTCAATGTCCTTCCTCAAATTAGGAGACCAAAATACACACAATATTCCAGGAGTGGTCTCACCAGGGGTCTGCAGAAGAACCTCCTTGTTTTTATACTCAACTCCTCTTGTTATTAAGGCCAACTTGCCATCAGCTTTCTTCACTGCCTGCTGTACCTGCATGTTTATTTTCAGTGACCGATGTACAAGGACACTCAGGTCTCGTGGTACTTACCCTTTTCCTAACCTTTTTCTAACATTCAGATAATAATCTGCCTATCCGTTCTTGCCACCAAAGTGAATAATCTCCCATTTATCCACATTTGGTTGATAAACTGAATAAGGGGGGTGGGGTGTTGAATGGGACAGTGGAGGATGGAGTTAAAGGGAAAGGGTTTCTTAAATGTGTGAGCGTAGAGACCGAAGGGTGTAAAATGAGGGTAGAAGAAATAGGTAGCAAGGTGAAAAGTAAAAGTGGCAGGCAGACAAAACCAGGGCAAAAATCAAAAAGGGCCACTTTTCAACATAATTGTGTAAGGGGTAAGAGTGTTGTAAAAACAAGCCTGAAGGCTTTGTGTCTCAATGCAAGGAGCATTCGTAATAAGGTGGATGAGTTGAATGTGCAGATAGCTATTAATGACTATGATATAGTTGGGATCACGGAGACATGGCTCCAGGGTGACCAAGGCTGGGAGCTGAACATCCAGGGATATTCAATATTCAGGAGGGATAGACAGAAAGGAAAAGGAGGTGGGGTAGCGTTACTGATTAGAGAGGGGATTAATGCAATGGAAAGGAAGGACATTAGTTTGGAGGATGTGGAATCGGTATGGGTAGAGCTGCAAAACACTAAGGGGCAGAAAACGCTGGTGGGTGTTGTGTACAGGCCACCTAACAGTAGTAGTGAAGTTGGAGATGGTATCAAACAGGAAATTAGAAATGCGTGCGACAAAGGCAAAACGGTTATAATGGGTGACTTCAATCTACATATAGATTGGGTGAATCAAATTGGCAGGGGTGCTGAGGAAGAGGATTTCTTGGAATGTATGCGGGATAGTCATCTAAATCAACATGTAGAGGAACCAACGAGAGAGCAGGCTATTTTAGACTGGGTATTGAGTAATGAGGAAGGGTTAGTTAGCAATCTTGTTGTACGTGCCCCCTTGGGCAAGAGTGACCATAATATATGGTTGAGTTCTTCATTAGGATGGAGAGTGACATTGTTAATTCAGAAACAATGGTTCAGAACTTAAAGCAAGGTAACTTTGAGGGTATGAGATGTGAATTGGCCAAGATTGACTGGCAATTAATTCTAAAAGGGTTGACGGTGGATATGCAATGGAAGACATTTAAAGACTGCATGGATGAACTACAAAAATTGTTCATCCCAGTTTGGCAAAAGAATAAATCAGG
This sequence comes from Leucoraja erinaceus, assembly GCF_028641065.1. Lineage (NCBI taxonomy): Eukaryota > Metazoa > Chordata > Chondrichthyes > Rajiformes > Rajidae > Leucoraja > Leucoraja erinaceus. Next base: position 14,126,335 of record NC_073412.1, on the reverse strand, counting down.
GAAGGTAGTACATCCATGGATAACAAGGGAAATCAGGGATAGTATCAAAGCGAAGGATGATGCGTACAAATTAGCCAGAAAAAGCAGCATACCGGAGGACTGGGAGAAATTCAAAGACCAGCAGAGGAGGACAAAGGGCTTAATTAGGAAAGGAAAAATAGATTATGAAAGAAAACTGGCAGGGAACATAAAAACTGACTGCAAAAGTTTTTATAGATATGTGAAAAGAAAGAGATTAGTTAAAACAAATGTAGGTCCCTTGCAGTCAGAAACAGGGGAGTTGATCATGGGGAACAAGGATATGGCGGACCAATTGAATAACTACTTTGGTTCCGTCTTCACTAAGGAAGACATAAATAATTTGCCGGAAATAGCAGGGGACCGCGGGTCAAAGGAGTTGGAGGAATTGAGTGAAATCCAGGTTAGCCGGGAAGTGGTGTTGGGTAAATTGAATGGATTAAAGGCCGATAAATCCCCAGGGCCAGATAGGCTGCATCCCAGAGTACTTAAGGAAGTAGCTCCAGAAATAGTGGATGCATTAGTAATAATCTTTCAAAACTCTTTAGATTCTGGAGTAGTTCCTGAAGATTGGCGGGTAGCAAACGTAACCCCACTTTTTAAGAAGGGAGGGAGAGAGAAAATGGGGAATTACAGACCAGTTAGTCTAACATCGGTAGTGGGGAAACTGCTAGAGTCAGTTATTAAAGATGGGATAGCAGCACATTTGGAAAGTGGTGAAATCATTGGACAAAGTCAGCATGGATTTACGAAAGGTAAATCATGTCTGACGAATCTTATAGAAATTTTTCGAGGATGTAACTAGTAGCGTGGATAGGGGAGAACCAGTGGATGTGGTGTATCTGGACTTCCAGAAGGCTTTCGACAAGGTCCCACATAAAAAATTAGTATACAAACTTAAAGCACAAGGCATTGGGGGTTCAGTATTGATGTGGATAGAGAACTGGCTGGCAAACAGGAAGCAAAGAGTAGGAGTAAACGGGTCCTTTTCACAATGGCAGGCAGTGACTAGTGGGGTACCCCAAGGCTCAGTACTGGGACCCCAGCTATTTACAATATATATTAATGATCTGGATGAGGGAATTGAAGGCAATATCTCCAAGTTTGCGGATGACACTAAGCTGGGGGGCAGTGTTAGCTGTGAGGAGGATGCTAGGAGACTGCAGGGTGACTTGGATAGGCTGGGTGAGTGGGCAAATGTTTGGCAGATGCAGTATAATGTGGATAAATGTGAGGTTATCCATTTTGGTGGCAAAAACAGGAAAGCAGACTATTATCTAAATGGTGGCCGATTGGGAAAGGGGGGATGCAGCGAGACCTGGGTGTCATGGTACACCAGTCATTGAAGGTAGGCATGCAGGTGCAGCAGGCAGTAAAGAAAGCGAATGGTATGTTAGCTTTCATTGCAAAAGGATTTGAGTATAGGAGCAGAGAGGTTCTACTGCAGTTGTACAGGGTCTTGGTGAGACCACACCTGGAGTATTGCGTACAGTTTTGGTCTCCAAATCTGAGGAAGGACATTATTGCCATAGAGGGAGTGCAGAGACGGTTCACCAGACTGATTCCTGGGATGTCAGGACTGTCTTATGAAGAAAGACTGGATAGACTTGGTTTATACTCTCTAGAATTTAGAAGATTGAGAGGGGATCTTATAGAAACTTACAAAATTCTTAAGGGGTTGGACAGGCTAGATGCAGGAAGATTGTTCCCGATGTTAGGGAAGTCCAGGACAAGGGGTCACAGCTTAAGGATAAAGGGGAAATCCTTTAAAACCGAGATGAGAAGAACTTTTTTTTCACGCAGAGAGTGGTGAATCTCTGGAACTCTCTGCCACAGAGGGTAGTTGAGGCCACTTCATTGGCTATATTTAAGAGGGAGTTAGATGTGGCCCTTGTGGCTAAGGGGATCAGGGGGTATGGAGAGAAGGCAGGTACGGGATACTGTGTTGGATGATCAGCCATGATCATATTGAATGGCGGTGCAGGCTCGAAGGCCGAATGGCCTACTCCTGCACCTAATTTCTATGTTTCTATGTAATCTTCTGTCCTGAAACATCATCCATCCTTTTCCTCCAGAGATGCTGCCTGAACCCGCTGAGTTACTCCAGCACCAGCATCTGCAGCCCCTTTGTACACATGCTGTTTATTGTGCAGGATGTGTACAGGAATGTGTTTGAGAGAAAACCTAAAATTATGATGAACTTGTACTTACTTTTAATTGCACGATTACCATAATTACTTGAAACCTTAATTAGTAAATGACTAGGCCAACTGTTTTGTTTGTGTAGTTTTGTTTCTCTCTCTGAGTAACTATTGTTCTTTTCACTTACAGACAAGCTTACTTTGAAGATTCCATGGAAGAATCTGTACAGTGAGGCTGTGGTGGCCACGTTGGATGGTTTGCACCTTCTGGCTGTTCCAGAGGGAAGTAAGTAACGTTGAATGTTCTTTTATTTATAGAGTTGAAATGCTGTTAATGGTTATGTAATATACAGCATTCAAACTGTGGGTGGAGGTGTCGATGGAGTCAAAGCATTTGGTGAGGTTGAATGGGTGGGATATTTCTCAGCAATTTGTGTTGGTGTTGTCACACATTGAAGATCATATTGACTGTGCTTCTGGATAGATGGAATCCACACTGATAGCGGGGTTAATAAGGGCGGCACAGGGTGCAGCTGGTAGAACCGTTGCTGCACAGCGTCAGAGACCCGGGTTTGATCCTATTCTCATATGCTACCTGTGTGGAGTTTGCACGTTCTCTATGGGTTTCCTCAAGCAGGATCGGTTTCCTCCTACATCTAAAATATGTGAGGGTTTATAAGTTAATTGGCTTCTGTAAATTGCCCCTAGTGTGCAGGGAGTGGATGAGAATGTGGGATAAAATAGAACTGGTGTGGACAGGTCAGCATGGACTGTGGACTGAAGGGTCTGTTTCCATCTCTAAACTAAACTAATTATGATAGTGGTGTTTCAGAAGCTTTTAGAGGCACATGGATACGTTGGGAATGGATGCGTAGGGATCATGTGCAGGCAGTTGCCATTATGTTTGGCACAGATGTGGGCTGAAGGGCCATTAATGTTTTGGGTTTGATACATTTTATTACAACCTGCCGAATGTTTCTATCATTTTGATTTATTTTAGATTTTCAGCATCTGCGTTTTTTTTCTTTCGAGTTTCATTTACAGTGATTGGGGAAAGGTTCTTCAGTCTCTGGGAAACATTGGTTGTGGAGAATAACTTTCCTTGTGGCCGATGGCAGGGAGACCCATAGTCAGATTTTCCATTTTTACTGAACCAGTAATTTGAGTTAATACACCAGTTATGTAGCCTACATCAATGCGAGACTTGTATGTGAAACTTAATGTGCCAATTTTTTCCCTTCCCATTTTGTTTGAGAAATTATTACTTGTATGTTGAGTGGGCGGATTGTTTACTGCCAATTCTCACACTCTTTCCACCTTGAGCACATGCCCCATCTTCCCCACCATCTTTGCTCTTATGCTCCCTTCCCCACTCACTCCACACATTGCCAGACCAGAGAAGTTCCAGCATTTTGTGTTTTTACTGGTACAGAGTGGGGTTAGGGCTTATGAATTTGGCAAATAGTAACTGTACCTGTGAAAAAACACAAGACACAAAGTGCTGAAGTAACTCTGTGGATCAGTCAGCAGCTTTTCTTCTTCTTGCGTATGGCGTGCACAGCCTAAAGTTATCGGACAACTTGTTCTATTTGATCTTATTTGATTGTGCACACCGGGTTGATTGCATTAGTCGAAACAGGGCGGACCACGTGAAGGTTGCAATCTCCCACCCCTCTGCAACTCTGTATCTCTGGGAGTCTGAAGAAGGGACCCTCCCCTACCAGGGAAACATCTCCCATCCTTTTTACCTGAATAACCATCTGATTGACTCCAGCACTGTGTCTAGCATCTCTAGTTCAGATGGATATGTGACATTTTGAGTTGGGACCCCATTTCAGACTAGTATTTACATTACTTGGCTTGGAGACACAAGGAACTGCAGATACTGATTTACACACAAAAAAACAGTACTGAAGTAACTCAGAGTTAGACAGGATCTCTGGAGGACATGGATAGATGACATTTGGGATAGAGACCCTTCATCTGACTGCAGTCTGAAGTAGGATTCTGACCAGAAATATCGCCGATCCATGTCCTCCAGAGATGCTGCCTGACCCGCTGAGTTACTCCAGCACTTTGTGTAACTGAATTTTACTTTTTTTCCCATTAAGATGAAGGAAACATATGCTTGGAAATCTCATTCTGTTTTTGTTCTTCAAGGTATCCAATATGATGCAGAAAAGGAAGAAAAACAATTGCAGGAAAATAAACAGAAAGAGCTTCAGCGAATTGAAGAAGCCTTGGAAAAAGCAGCACGAAAAGGTGTGTTTGGCAAAATGTTCCAGTTTTTTCTATTTTTCTTTCCATACATGAATGTAATTTTGACCCTTCTATTATAGCTTCTGGATTTTAATTCAGACAGATAGAACAGCAGGAGATGAAATCGAATCATGTGTAGGAAGAAACTGCAGATACTGGTTCACACCAAATATAGACATAAAATGCTGGAGTAACCCAGAGGGTCAGGCAGCATACCTGGAGAAGGGTCTCGACCCAAAACAACTCCTATTCCTTTTCTGCAGAGATGCTACCTGAACTGCTGAATTACTGCAGCATTTTGTGTCCATCTTTTGTCTTCTATTAAGCGTGCAATTCAAAACCAACTAATCATGACAAGTCAGTGTTTTCAGACTGTATGTCAGTAATTAGGAAAATAAATCACCATGTTGTAACCAAGGGAATTGAGATGAGCCCTGTGTACCAAACAGTGCATTGAATTGGAGGATAGGTTTGAGCAGTGCTTTTTCCACACTTTCATTTGACCTAGTTAGATGTTAAGATTGTGAATGGAGGAGTCATTGTTCCTGTGAGAATGTATTTAATATCTGCTCGCCAAGAAACATGCATCATTAAGGGCCTACTTGAATTGAGAAATCATGGGGGTTACAAATTGTGGCTGAATTGCAAAATAAAAGATAAAATCGAGGAAGGAGTATTGATTTTTATTAATGTCTCAAATTTGCTCTATTTTCTCGAAGGGCCGAATGCCCTCCTCCTGCACCTATTTTCTATGTTTCACACAGGAGAGAAATCACATTAACTGTTTGTACTTTTAAAAACCATTTTGCACCATATTTCTCGCAGTCTCAGTTGAGAACCAGCTGTACTGTTCTTCCCTGGTCACCAGCCACCACGTGACGGTCAGGGAATGAGTAGGGCGGCATGTAATACTGACGGAGACAAAGGGATCTGCAGAATCTAGTTTACAAAATGGTCATAAAGTGCTGGAGTAACTCGGTGGGTCAGACATCATCTCAGAGGACATGTACAGGCATTGTTTCTGGTTGTACTGCAGATGTGGTAAATCGAAGGTAGACACAAAATGCTGGAGAAACTCAGCTGGTGAGGCAACATCTACGGAGAGAAGGAATTGGCGACTTTTCGGGTCAAAACCTTTCATCAGATGTGCCTATTTATGTCATTCGGTGATGCTGCCTGACCTGCATCTGTAGAACGGATATCCTGGAGGTGTGGTTGCTGGTTCAGTCTCTGTCACAATCGCTTGGGTGAAAACCACAATCCTGAAACATCACTTGGAGAGAGTTCCATCAACTGCTGGCATGGCAGGTGAACTTCCCAAAACCTGCACTCCACCCAACGTCCATTTTTTCCCAACCTGCTGAGACCTGACCCGGGACTGCCTGCGCTACCTCTCCACACACTTCCCATTCCTTCTGCCATCAGTGTCTTTTCACCCTCCTCTCCTGCTCATCTGGACCAGAGGGAATTAACATTCAAGAGAGAGTGGGCACTTGACACTGATCACATGAGTCAAAAAACCTGTGATATTGTACAATCAGTAATAACTGCAAAATTATAAAATAGATCTGACCTTCTACATAACAAGTTGAATGTTTGGCAAGGATATTGCTGTGATCATGAATTACTCTTTTAATGTAAAAATGCTTACATTCCATATTTCACGCCTTTTTGCAATGTCTCCCGTGATAATTCTATTAGAAGCTTTGGAGTCAAAAGCTCCTGATGCTTTATTCCCTAAAACAAGGAGGCTTGATGGCAGGAGATGTCCCTTCTCATTGACCCATAAACAAGCCAACTCATCATTGCAGTTTCCATCTTCTGCTGCAAGACCGTTCACCTCGATAAGAATTAACTCTTGGTCAGTAAAGAATGGAAACACTATGTTCACAACTTCTGCATTTCCGAACAAATCCAGCATTTTGGGATTCTCCGACCAGATCCCTGCGGCACTGTTATTGAGCAAAATCTAAATAATTGGAGCTACGGTATCTAAAAAAAATCTTAGCATTCCAAAAACATGATGAAAGAATTATTTAAAATGCAAGAAGACACAGTGCCAGTGCTCAGAGGCTACTCCGTAAACTCAGAGGCACTGTAAACATCAAATCAAATTGTCCAAGGGTGCAATTAATTTGAATTCAGAAGTATAAAGTATTCATAGGTTAGGCTAATTTTTGATCTTTGAATGAATCCTGCTCTTTATTTTAAAGCAGTTATTGATTTGCAGATGGTTCTAAGATGAAGAGAAGCCCCTTCTTGGTTTGTTATTTTGGTGGGGTTAATGGCAGCATGAAATGTCATCGAATAATACCGAATTGCTACCCTTTGCACGATTAATATAATACCTTAACTTCAAGATGATTTATTAACCATTTTTTTTATTTAGAAAGGGAATTTAAAACTGTAAGTAATAGAAAACAAACTTTTTTTCACATTTCCTTTGTTCTTAATTATCATGAACTGTTTCTGATAGAGGAGGTACACTGGCTTGTCAAGATGTTACTCTTGCACAGTGTCACCATTATGTTCTTCCGTTTCTCCTTGGCCCCCCTTTTGCTTACAACTGGTTCGAGGTCATGGTCACCAGTGGTCCTGACTGTGATCCAGATTGCCTGGCCATCGGTGCTGAATCAACAAAGTTGGTCCATCCCTGATCTAACTATATAACCCTTCACAGGTCAAATAGAGGTATCAGCAAGAAACCAATTCAATCTTTGGTTTGTAAGACAGTTTGCAGCAAGACCACTGGAAGATTTATCTCCTGAAAATGTTGTTTTTAAATATTGAAGCTGCATGCTGCTTCAAAGTGTAACGATGTTGACTATCGAAACTTGAAAATCTGGTTAATATGTCTTCACATTGTGCTCAACTGTAAATACTGTCTCCCTATTGTTTATTGTTATCGCTGCATCCTGGATGAAGGTGCGGCTTCTGGAGAGTTCTTGTTTCCCCTGGAAAACTACGTTTGTAAGGATACCAAACCTGGTAGGTGTTTCAGTGCATTACTTTGTTCTAACAAGAAAAAAGGATACATATTTGCAAGTCCGTGTGCTCTTTTCTTCAAGTGCATAATCAACAAATATTCAAAAACTTTGCTCTATTATTAACTTTTTTGTCAAGAGAAGCCTTTGAGGGTTAATTCCTAATTTAAAAAAGAAGCTAATTTCGGTAATTGTATAAAACACTGATTAGCCAACTGTGGGATTCTTCCTGCAGAAGATGTAGGATTTGCTGTGTCACTCGGATTCCATGGAGGAAAGATAGCATGGACTGGATGTCTGAAGAGTGGAATACTGGTTATTAATAGACAATCTTAATTCAAGTTTTTTTAATATCTTGGAAGAAGATGGTTGGAAAAAAACTAATGCCAAAGTAGATACTAAAGGAAATAACATTTAAAATCAGACCCAGCCCTGCAGGAGAGACGTTTGCATACACTGCTTCATGTGAAGGATGATAGAAGTCCCAAAATGTATTATGTGTTAGCCCACTGAATACTTCAAACTGAGGTGCTTTGCTGCCCAAGGTGATTAACATTAACATAAGTCAAAAAGAATAAGGAAGTACATGCTTAGTCTAAAAGAAAAAGGAAGCATATGCAGTATTTAAAAGATTACAATCAGATTATTTGAAGAATTTATATTTGAAGAACATAAAGAAAAGCAAAACGATCTCAAGCAGGTGATTAGAAGGGCCAAAAGGGGGCCACGCAATGGCTTTGATGAGTTGGATTAAAGAATATACCAGTGCTTTTTATACAAGAGGGTAACTGGGGAAAAGGTAGATCCGCTCAGGATAAAGGGCAGGATTTGTGTTGGAGTTTAGGGGCGTAGGTGAGGTATTAAACAAGTATAAGCTGGAGTAGCATCTCTGGAGAGAAGGAATGGGTGATGTTTCTGGTCAAGACCCTTCTTCAGACTGGTTAGGGATAAGTGAAACAAGAGATATAGACGGTGGAGAGATAAAGAACAATGAATGAAAGATAGGCAAAAAAAGTAATGATGATAAAGGAAACAGGACATTGTAAGTTGTTTGTAGGGTGAAAATGAGAAGCTGGTTTACCTTGGGTGGGGAAGGGATAGAGAGAGAGGGAATGCCGGGGCTACCTGATGTGAGATTAAGCAATATTTAAGCTACCCAAGCGAAATGCTTTGCATAGGACGTGGACATGGCAGACAGAAGATCTTTTTGTCGCCTCTAGCCACAGGTAAGGTCCTGGAGCAGCTATGTTGTTCCTTTATTTAGGAGGGGAAGTACAGAGAATGCAGGGAATTGTAGGCCGCTGAGCCAGTCAATGGTCGGGAACTATTGGAGATGATTCTTCAGAATAGGATTTAAACCCCATTTGGAAGAGAATGGATTTGAATTATGGACAGTCAGCATGGTCTTGTACACATTGCACTAACAAGACAGGTTGTGCCTTACTAACTTGATAAAGTTTTTGAGGAGGTGACAAAGGTGATCGATGAGGGGTGGGCGGTGGATATTGCCCACATGGATTTTGTCTACATGTAGATTTGACAAAGTCTCCCATGCCCAGGTTAGGCTTCCAAATATGCAGTACCTCGCACTTATCTGCATTAAACTCCATGAACCATTCCTCAGCCACTTGTACAACAGATCAAGATCCTGTAGTAATTGTTGATAACTATCTTCGCTATCTACAATACCACCACCTTTAGTGTCATCTGCAAACATATTTGTATATTTTCATTCAACATTCTACACTGTCCTCTCTAAGTTTAGATAGATTCTGATGAGTGGTTTACTTGCAGTCTCGGACGATTTATGAAACAACATGGAAAGAAGAGAAACCCTGGTGGCCTAATAAAAGACATTTCAGGGCTAAGGTGGTACTTGAACTAAGCAGTTGTGGGCATTATAGATGTCAGTGAACTAATCTTAGTTTTTATTTAGATTAGGGTTTACTAGATTAACTTTCAGTTGAAGGGAAGTGCTGTGGCTACGTGTGGTCGAGTAGATAATGGCAACTTGTTATAAGCAGTAGGCGAGTGGCCCAAGCTGACAAGTGTGGAGACATTATTAATCATTTGTACTCTGATCTTCATAATTGTCATGTATTTCCTGAAAATTTAGTAATAAACTTGAAATTAAACTGCTGTAAATGTTTGACCAATATTGTTGAATGTTGTGGAAAATGGGTTGAGTTCTAATTTAATATTTTATGACAAACCAAGTATGACAAACTGCAGGTATTAAGGTTCCTAAATAACTACTTTAGCTTTCATTGCCACTTGGTTTTGTGCAACTCTACCTTCCACTCTCCTAATAAAATGCATTTACACTCAATGCTCGTTTCCTCCAATACAGGTGCACAACCTTTAATCCGAAAGCCTTGGGACCAGACACTTTTCGTAATTCAGAATTTGTCGGCCTTCGGAATGGAAATTTTTAGCGTAGATTTTAATGGCTGGCTCAGTGGTAGAGTGCTCGGCTCATATCCGCAAGGTCGCGAGTTTGCGCCTTGATCCCGGCAGTTACTCGGTCGCGAGTTTGAGTCTTCAATGTCGTTTTTTCTTGCAGAATAAATGTCTGTATGAAATGCAGTGTGTTGAATGAATTCCTGAATTTGTAAATGTGCCCGCAGCATTGAATCACCTCTCGCACCCGTGTCACCCTAGCGGGGCTACATGCCCTTAGGCGGCCTAGCTCGGGGATTCTTGAACCCCCGAGCTAGGTCGCGAGTTTGCGCCTCGATCCTGGCAGTTACTCGGTCGCGAGTTTGAGTCTTCAATGTAGTTTTTTCTTGCAGAATAAATGTTTGTATGAAATGCAGTGTAGGAGAGGTGTACTGACTGTGTGGGCAGAACTTTGGAAGTGATTGCCCACCAGTCTAAAAAGCCACTGTGTCTCCCTGTCCCTGGGATAGCAAGGGGCGATCAAACAGCACAATACCCCCCTCCCCATCCAACGCCAGAGGAATCCGCTCCCCGATGGGCCGCTACGGCGACAAGTGGCAGTTCGCCCACAGCCCGAGCTGCGCCACCCCAAGAGCAAGACGTACCTTACACACCATCAGCTTCTGCCCCTACATGTTCCTCTGGAGTTGGAGCGGGGCTGGGCTGGAGTTGCTGCTGGCTGTGGGTCTCTGGGATCTCCGTGCTTGCAGTGGGCCTGGGGGGTCGGTGTCCCGTTGGTCCTGACGTCTCCGACCACCCCCCCTGGACTGGAGCTGAGACTGGGAACTGTACCGCCCTTGCCCCCTCCCTCTGCAACTGCAAACAACCCCACTCTCCTGCAAGGGCGGTACAGTTCCCGGAGGATGGCAGGTGGCCGGAGACGTCAGGACCAACAGGAACCCGCTCCCTGATGGGCCCCTACGACGCCCCGAGCTGCGCCCCGTCATCCGCAACCCAGGTTCCTCTGTAGTTGGAGCGGGGCTGGGCTGCTGCTGGCTGTGGGTCTCTGGGATCTCCGTGCTTGCAGTGGGCCTGGGGGTCGGTGTCCCGTTGGTCCTGACGTCTCCGGTGACTGGCACTGACCTGCTAGCATCGCCGACGTGAAGACAGTGCAAAGCCCCCGCGCCGGTGCAATGAGCGGGGAGCTGGAGAGGGGAGGGAAGGGGTCACACACATGGCCGGGAAGCAGAGGGGTGTAGGTGGGGTGAAACTGAAGGGAGCGACAATCTGCTGCTGCCTGCCTGCTGAGTTAAAAAGTTCCCACGCAAGACTCACGATACACTGTGTATCGTCAGTCTACCGTGGGAACTTTTTTAACTCAGCGAGCAGGTAGCAGCATATTGTCAATTATTAACCCTCCCGCGCAATATAACCTCACCTTCTCTTTTATGAATGGGGATTTAGTTCCCCTTTCTTCGAGGACCGACCGGAGGTTCCGCTGTCACCTCTGCGGGCCGCCCTCGGTGAACGTTTTCAAGGACCTTTCTTCAAGGACTGAAAAAATGTCCGCTATTCGGAGCTTTTCGTTATTTGGATCTTTGGATAAAAGGTTGTGCACCTGTACTTTGTTTTCGAGCTTCTATTGGTATTCAATTATTTTTGTACTACCCAGGCAAATCATACCAGACACGGGTACATTTAAACCACAAGTACAATTAATAGTGCAAAATGATGAATGAAACAATGCAAAATACAGTGTTACAGATACAGAGAAAGTGAAGATATAAAGTGGAAGGGCTGCAATGAGCTAGAATGGGGGATTGCTAATGCATCCTCAGCAAATGATAGGTTCGTTCACGAGGTTGATAACAAGAGTCTGTATTTTCTGTATGATGGGACAGGGGAGAAGAGGGAGTGTGGGAGGAGATAGAGGTGTGATCAGTCCTTGATTAAGTTGGCTGCTTTCTCTTGGCAGTGTGAAGTGTCGTTAGGGATTGGGGGGTTTGGAGGCTGGTTTGCCTGATGGTTTGTCACTGTAGTTTCTTGTGGTCTTAGGTAAAGCAATTGTCGTATCAACTGACAGCATAGTGGCACAGCGGTAGAGTTGCTGCCATACAGCGCCAGAGGCCCAGGTTCGATCTTGACTACGTTTGCTGTCTGTATGGAGTTTGTATGTTCTCCCCGTGATTGAATGGGGTTTCAATGGGTGTTCTTTGGCACTTTTTTGCCTTTTCTCAATACATCACATTTTGCTTGCGTGTATTATCTAACACTCCTGTGTCTACGGTCAGGTCACTGCTCTTACTAACATCTCTACTCCTCTTTCCTATACATTTTGCTTGCTTGCATTAAAAAGGACGCAAACATAAAAAGTCCAAAAAGTATTTTAAGAAATCAGCAAAAGGACGTTCCAAAGGTATGTGAGAATTTTAATGTTGCTCCTTAAATATCCTGCTTGCTGTATTTAGCTCTTAGTGGAAATTGCTGGTGTGCTGTCATTTATGTAATATTTGGTAGGTGTAGTAAATATAATGTAGTTTGCTTTTTTTTGTAAGAGAATGGTAGCACGGCAAGTGTTGTCAGTGGCTCGGCAAGTAGCGCTGCTACTTCGAGCTCCGACAACCTGCGTTCCATTCTGGCCTTTATGTGTAATTTGCTTATTCTATTCTGATCGCAATGGTTTCCTCTAGTTTCCTTCCGCTTCCCAAACCTGCTTAATAGGTTATTTGGCCACAAAATTAATCTACTGTACAGTGGATGGTCGGAGACCTGGGGAGTTGGGGGGAGTTAATGGGTATGTGTGAGGGAATAGGTTACAGGGATATAAGTGGGGAGTTGGATTGAATGGGTTACTCTGTGAGTAGTCATGGACTAAATGAGTCAATGAACTAAATGAAGAACTGGCGGAAAAAATATTTGTTGTTTTATGAGTACAATACATTTTTTTTGAAATAGAGAAGGGAACTGGATAATGACTAATTATTGGAGAAGAGATGGGGTGAATGAAGTAGAATTGTGAAACCTTGGGTGAACCAGGACACACTTGAAGTCGGGACTAATATGACTTCAGTGGATATTTTAGGGACAATTCAGTGATTGGTGATTGAAATGGAGAGAGTGACATACCTTACTCCAGAGATTTCTTTGTCAAAGTGTAACCATGTTGAAGATGTGATCAGTCTCTGTTGCAGACATTTTCTTGGATTGCAGAAGGGAAGGAGAGAGGAGACACATAGTATTGAACTTATTATTGTCAAACTTATTTATCCCCATTGCTAAATTGTCACTTTCTACAGTAATTTCAATTGCTGGCTGACAACTGAGAAATCTGTTGGATTGGCATCTAGTTCACCAAGTCATGATTGCAATTTCCACATGCCAGGATCTCATTTCAGGATGTCAGCAGCCCTACTGCGCCACTTTGCTGCCCATTACACCTTCCGTTTTAATTTTGTGTGTTTAATCTTTCAAATGCTTTCCTGTGAAAGGATTGTTGATTTTGGGCCATGATTGCTGGACCTAATGTGACGATATTGAGTGTTTCCCTTCTAGAGTCCAAAGCTTAAGTCAAGTCATCAGTGACAGGGTGGCGCAGTGGTACAGTTGCTGCCTTACAATGCCAGAGATCATGACTGTGGGTGCTGTCTGTATGGAGTTTGCACGTTCTCCCTATGGTTGGTTTATCTATGGGAGCTCTGGTTTCCTCCCACATTTCAAAGACGTGCGGGTTTGTAGGTTAATTGGCTTCTGCAAATAATCCCTGGGGTGTAGGATAGAACAAGCGTTTCCACGCTTTATCTCTAAACTAAACTAAACTTTAAGCCTTATCTTTGTAAATTCCCTCACTCTGGCGAGATTATGCTGTAACAACCAATTTTTCAAAGATTAATTTATTTCTATTTAGTTCCTTTTCTGAATGGGTTTAGCTGTCAATTATCACTATTTTGAGCAGTGGGTCCCCCTCTCCCACAAAGGAGGAGATATTTCTGACTTACGAAGCAGTTTAAAGAGTTTTATTTAAACAATGAAGGACATTTAATTCTCAAGAGTCATTTCTACAGAGGTTATATTTTACGAAGGATTTCCAAAACACAAGTACAATGCTTACAATATTAGAAAATTGTAGTAAAATCTAGTAGGTGAACAAGAACACACTGACTGAGGAGTGGATTCTGCATCTTTTCTCTGTAAGTGCTGCCCTTCCCTCACTGTCATCAAACATTTATACTGCTTTTTCTACTAGTTGACTTCATTTACGTGTGCTACATTGCTAAGGCCAAGTGGATAACCTGTCTCAACAAAGTCAATGTGTGTCCGACCACAATCTGGATAAGGTTACTGTGGACTCAATGATTCGCATTTATCAGTTTTTGGAACAAGCGGGTCATCCTCTTAGGATATCATCATCAGTATTGTTTCTCTTGATGTCAGGATGATAAGCACAGTGTACTGCTCAGTGTACTGTACTCAGTGTACTGCTCAGACACCTAACCTAATTAGCAATTAGTGTTTTGAGCAATGGGCAATTTCTGCTGCTGTAATAGAAAACTGCAGACAGCAATAAGCCTTTTGGGCCTGAATAATGAATATCCATTGCAATATTACCTTGAATAATAGGACCCGAATAAACCAAAAAAAAGAGTTTTAACCTGCTTTGAGTTGATTAAGATGATCTACTCTCAAGTGAATTCAATTTAATATGATATTCATTTCTATTTAGTAAGTAGCATACGATATTAAGCTTCGGCCAACCAAGTCTGCGCCGACCTGATCACCTGTTTTCTATGGACACACTAGGGACAATTTACAGAAGCCAATTAACCAGCAGGTCTTTGGAATTAGCTTTACGTGCCCTACATTTATTTATGCATTGTTCATCTCTTTAAAAGAACGGACAAGTTTGCCAATAATCGTGAGGAGAGTTCCTTGCACTGAATTTATTCTAAAGGTTTGAGGTGAATTAAGGATCAATTAAAGCCAGTTCAATACGATTGAAAGATACAATGGACTTCTCCATTATTTATGTTAGTAATAGCAAGTGTTTCGTTTCAGAAGTATTATGTGGTATTTGGATAGTGTTTTTGATGTTATATTGGTACATCAAAATACTGAAGAATCTGCTGCCGAATTACATCACTTTTCAAGGTGATGTGGGCTCAAACATAGAACCATGAAAAAGAGACACGGTTTAGTTAAAACTAAGTTTAATCAATAATAAAAGTTAAGACATTTTAACAAATTTTATTATCAGGTCCTGTTTCTAATGATGAATGATAGCAGGAGTATAACAGGGTTGGTTAAGTGGCTGTATAGTAAAATTGCTTGGCTGAGGTGCCTGGTCCATTGGTCATGGAAGAATGCAGCAGCTCCATTCTGCATTGGAGGTGGGTATTGCGCAGTGCTCAAAGCACATAAGGTGCAAGATCTGCAATGTTCCTTTCCCTCACACCATTCGCCCGCATTTTTTGGGGAGGGGTGCGAGTTGGTGCACTTCAGGCATATGCATTAGAATTTGAGTTGGTAAAACAGGTGCCATTTCTGCCCACAACATGGGGATGTGACAGTGCCAAACACACTGATTTGACAGCTACCTGATATACAAAATGTGAATATCTAAAGCAATGTCTCAGGATCTCCCCATCACCTGAATAATTTACTCAAAAATTCTGAGACTCAAAGTAGAATTTCTGAATAAAAGTGTCTTTATTTTTATTTATTTATTTCTAAGGCAAAGAAAAGGAAGAGAAAAAAGATACCTTTGGAGAAAAACTTGCAACACAGATTATTAAAAACCTGCAAATCAAAATAACGAGCATTCATATAAGATATGAAGATGCTGTAAGTAGACATGTATATTTGCTTGGAAGTTTATCTTTTGGAATTTTACTAGTTTGTCGTTCAAACATTGAAAATACAAATTTTAGGTTTGTAATCTGTTACATTATTACTTGAATGCCCAATCATTTATTGGGAAAGGGAAAGTTGTTGATTTTGGTGTGTTCTTAATTTTTCAGATTACAGATGCCTCGAGCCCTATTTCTGTTGGTGTTACGTTGGCAGAACTTAGTTTACAGGTAATCCCAAATATGCAAAGCTCTCTCCGTTTTAAAGCTAAGCTTGGTTCATGCACACATTATTGTAAAAGCTGACATGCTAGCTGATGTAGATCTGTTGTTCATTGTGTGGATGCGTGTGTGCTTGCACATGTACTCACCTATTTCTCCTGACATTTCGGTAGCTATGGTAGATTGTTGTACTATCCTCCTTAGAGAAGTTTGAATTACCTCTATTGGCTGTGGGGGAAATACATTTGAATGGAAGTCTCCCTTTCCAGCCACTTCTAAAGGATGCTGTTATTTACTCTTCATCAGAATAGCCGAAAAGAGTAAAGAATGTAGATTTTCCCTTCACAGCAGAGACGAATGTAAGGACACCTTCCTTGCAGGTACATAAGGTGGTCAAAACGGCGTTTGGCACATCAGTCAGATTATTGAAGTTGGGAGGTCATGTCGCAGTTGTATAAGACGTTGGTCAGGCGGTATTTAGATTATTGTGTTCAGTTCTGGGCACTGTGTTATAGGAAAGATGTCAAGTTGGAAAGGGTACAGAGAAGATTTACAAGGACGCTACCAGTGCAAGAGGGTGTGAGCTATAGGGAGAGGTTGAGCAGGCTGGGTATTCCAGGAGGGGTGATCTTTTTGAGGTGCTTAAAATCACCTGTAGTTATCACCTACGTATAACCTGCTCTTGCCCATGAATGGACGACCAGAGGACATAATTATAATGTGAAGGGGAAAAGATTTAATAGGAATCTGAGGGTTCACTTTTTTACACAAAGGGTGGTGGGTGTATGGAACAAGCTGCCAGAGGAGGTCGTTGAGGCTGGGACTAGCCCAACATTTAAGAAACTGTTAGACTGGTACATGGATAGGACAGGTTTTGAGGGATATGGACCAAATGCTGGCAGGAGGGACAAGTGCAGCTGGGACATAGTGGGCAAGTAGGGCCGACGGGCCTGTTTCCACACTGTATCACTCTATGACACAATTCAATGGATGAAAGGTTTTAAGTTTCATGATGTAATGGCGACAGTAAATGCAGGTCTTCTACCGATTTTACAACATCTGATGGTCCGCCACCTCCTTTAATCCAGACAAAATAATGAGAGTTCTCTTGAAATTCCCCCGGAAGTCCCCCCGAAAATGTGACGGTGAGGCGGGCGATCTTGACCTCATCAGGACTTCCTTGCAGATCGAATTTGCCCCCTGCGCCCGGTGCCAGCAGATCAGTTCCCATAGCTGACTTTCGAGGTCCTTCAGTAGCCATGGGAGACCATTCAAGTACCATTGGACTCCTCGGAGACCATGGCCTCTGTTTGTCATTCAAAAGCAGATAGTCCAGAAACACTCTGGAATGAATAGTGCTGGAAAATTATATGAAAATAATTTCTTGACATAATTATGCACTGCTGTAAGTTTCAAATAATCAGTATTTTTCCCAGTAAGGGTATTTTCACCCCCTCATCTTCACCATGGATGTCCAGTCACTCTACACCTCCATCCCCCACCAGGATGGCCTCAAAGCCCTCTGGTTCTTCCTCGACCAGAGGAGCAACCTATACCCAGCCACTGACACCCTCCTCTGCCTAGCGGAGTTGGTCCTCACCCTCAACAACTTTACGTTTGACTCCTCCCATTTCCTCCAAACACAAGGCGTAGCTATGGGCACACGCATGGGCCCCAGCTACGCCTGCCTCTTTGTCGGGTACGTTGAACAATCCTTGTTCAATACGTACCAGGGCCCTATCCCCGACATCTACCTCCGTTACATTGACGACTGCTTTGGGGCCACCTCCTGCACCCACACACAACTGACTGACTTCATCCACTTCACCACCAACTTCCACCCGGCACTCCAATACACCTGGACCATTTCCGACACTTCCGTACCATTCCTTGACCTCACCATCTCCATCGCAGGGGACAGACTTCTGACCGACATACACTACAAACCAACTGACTCACATGGCTATCTGGACTACACGTCTTCCCACTCTGCCCCCTGTAAAGACTACATCCCCTACTCCCAATTCCTCCTCCTACGCCACATCTGCTCCCAGGATGAGACGTTCCACACCAGGGCATCGGCAATGTCCTCGTTCTGCAGGGAACGGGGATTCCCCTCCGCCACTATAGACGAGGCTCGCACCAGGGTCTCATCCGTACCCCGCAACACTGCTCTCTCTTCCCATCACCGCACTCGTAACAAGGGCAGAGTCCCCCTAGTCCTCACCTTTCACCCCACCAGCCGACAAATACAACAAATAATCCTCCACCATTTCTGCCACCTCCAACGTGACCCCACCACTCGCCACATCTTCCCATCTCCCCCTATGTCTGCCTTCCACAAAGACCGCTCCCTCCGCAACTCCCTTGTCAATTCTTCCCTTCCATCCCGTACCACCCCCTCCCCGGGCACTTTCATTTGCAACCGCAATAAATGCAACACCTGTCCCTTCACCTCCCCCCTCGACTCCATTCAAGGACCCAAGCAGTCGTTCCAGGTGCGACAAAGGTTCACCTGTATCTCCTTCAACCTCATCTACTGCATCCGCTGCTCTAGATGTCAGCTGATATACATCGGTGAGACCAAGAGGAGGCTGTGCGATCGTTTCGCCGAACACCTCCGCTCTGTCCGCAATAACCTACCTGAACTCCCGGTGGCTTAGCACTTCAACTCCCCCTCCCATTCCCAATCCGACCTCTCTGTCCTGGGTTGCTTGCGTCCTGATGGCATGAACGTTGAATTCTCCCAGTTTTGTTAGCCCTTGCTGTCTCCTCCCCATCCTTAACCCCCTGAGCTGTCTCCTCCCATCCCCCCGCCCTCGGGCTCCTCCTCCTCCCTTTTTCCTTCCATCTCCCCCCCACCCCCTATCAGTCTGAAGAAGGGTTTCGGCCCGAAACGTCGCCTATTTCCTTCGCTCCATAGATGCTGCTGCACCCGCTGAGTTTCTCCAGCATTTTTGTGTGCCTTCGATCTTCCAGCATCTGCAGTTCCTTCTTGAACAATCAGTATTTACATATGGATAAAAATGATAGTGCTCCGAATTTGTAATATATTATTGAAATAGCAACAGTCAGAAGAGCTAGAATTGGATGTTGCCGTGTTCAATTTAAAATGTCAATGGGACAGATAAAGTGTGGAATGAAAACTTTGTGTGGCAGACCATGTCAAAGAAATGGAGAATGAAGAGGAATGTTATTTCAGAGTGTTGTTAGATGGGTGGGCATAAAGGAAAGTAGAACATACCCTGATAATTAAGACGCTGCAGGTCGTTTGTGCATTGCATGAAGAATGGAGTCATGGAGTCAGATAGAACAGAAACGTGGCCTTCAGCCAATTATGTCCTTAGCAATATTCTTGTGTATCTATAACCCCATTTGCTTCCATTAAGACCATATCCTTCTGTGCTGTAAATTGGTGGAATATAGGAGGAAGGAAGAAGTATACTTTGGTAACAAGCGCCATAAAGTTCATGATTTATGAAATAATCTGCATAATTGCAGTCAGGTACAATTGAAGAATTGTTTTAAGTCAGTTTTAAGGCAGGAGGAAATCACCTTTGTTTAAGGTCTTATTTGAAAATCCGTCATATCCTCATTTAATCATAATTGCATTTATTTGTAATCCATTTTATTGGTATGTGCAAAACTTCCAGCTCCTTATTTATTCTGCATTGCATATGAACCAGCAAAATTAATTCAAAACTTTAGCTTTTATTCCAGACTGAACCTCATGGTAAATAACCACTGACACAGCCGTGAAATAGAATGTCAAGCTCTGTATTGGGTCATCCTTTATTGAAGTTTATGCCTCTGAAGAGTTGAATGTGATTTGGAGAGTAGATAATAAATCTAGTGCTTGTGTTGTCATGTTTCATGTATCTTGTGTCTTATGACTGTTAGCAGATCAATTTCCCTCCTGGGATAAACAAAGTTCCATCGTATCATATCTTGTGTCAATGAATGGAAAATGTTCATTTATTGTTTGTTGCACAAATAAAATGTTGAAATTCTCTAGGTTAACCTCTGATGAGCGTTTGTCGGCACTGGGTCTGTACTTGATGGAGTTTAGAAGAATGAGGGGGACCTCATTCTTCTAAACAGTTATATATGCCAATGTCTTATACAACTGCATAGTTATGCAGTTGTATAAGACATTGGTGAGACCGCATTTAGAATATTGTGTTCAGTTCTGGGCACCATGTTATAGGAAAGATATTGTTGAGCTTGAAAGAGTTCAGAAAAGATTTACGAGGATGTTGCCAGGACTAGAGGGTGTGAGATATAGGGAGAAGTTGAGTAGGCTGGGTCTCTATTCCATGGAGCGTAGGAGGATGAGGGGAGATCTTATGGAGATGTACAAAATCACGAGAGGAATAGATCGGGTAGATGCACAGAATCTTTAATCCGGAGTAGGGGAATCGAGGTCCAGAGGACATAGGTTGAAGGTGAAGGGGAAAAGATTTAATAGGAATCCGAGGGGTAACTTTTTCACACAGAGGGAGGTGGGTGTATGGAACAAGCTGCCAGAGGAGGTAATTGAGACTGGGACTATCCCATCGTTTAAGAAACAGTTGGACAGGTACATGGAAAGGACAGGTTAAGAGGGTTATGGACCAAGTGCAGGCAGGTGGGACGAGTGTAGCTGGGACATTGTTGTGGGCGAGTTGGGCCGAAGGGCCTGTTTCCACACTGTATCATTCTATGACTCAATTGAACCGGACCAAATAATGAAAGGTTACACAAAAAAAGCTGGAGAAACTCAGCGGGTGCAGCAGCATCTATGGAGCGAAGGAAATAGGCAACGTTTCGGGCCGAAACCCTTCTTCAGACTGATCGGGGGTGGGTGGGGACAAAAAGGGAAAAGGAGGAGGAGCCCGAAGGCTGGGGGATGGGAGGAGACAGCAGGGGGGCTGAGGGAGGGGAGGAGACAGCAAGGAGACAGCAAGGACTAACAAAATTGGGAGAATTCGATGTGCATGCCCCCGGGGTGCAGACTCCCCAAACGGAATATGAGGTGCTGTTCCTCCAATTTCCGGTGCTGCTCGCTAATGAAACGTTTGGATAGAGTGGATGTGGAGAGGATGTTTCCACTGGTGGGAGAGTCTGGAACTAGAGGTCATAGCCTCAGAATTCAAGGTCGTTCTTCAAGGAGATGAGAAATTTCTTTAGGGTGGTGGATCTGTGGAATTCTTTACCACAGAAGACTGTGGATATATTTAAGGCAGATAGATTGAGTCTTGATTAGTACAGGTGTCGGAGTTATTGGGGATAAGGCAGAAGAATGGGGTTAGGAGGGAGAGATAGATCAGCCATGATTGAATGGCGGAGTAGACTTGATGGGCCTAATTCTACTCTTATTACTTATGACCTTAAATACCATTTAGGTGATAAGTTTAGTGTCTCATCAAAAAAACCATCTCTACGTTGTTGGTCGGCATAAATTATATAACAAACATTTTCGACCCACCCTGTATTTTGATTATTGGTTAGGAATAAATCTGTGATATCTAATGACCCACTCCTCCAGATGACTTAATGCCTTGTATCACTAATCTGTACAATGCTAACATGCTCACTTTGGAGTTGCGTAAAGAATTCTCGCATAACAGTTGGTGAAAATGAATATGAACCATTCTTTGTATAAACTAGAAGGATGTGCGCCTTGGCAAGAATAAGCTGTGGGGTATTCTTGAATATAAGTGCAAAGGGTAGTCTTTGTGTTGACTTCAAATGCCAACAATCATGGCGAACTGAAACCTGACTTAAGCCTGCCCAGCTTTTTTTTTTTTTTACAAAAATTAACAATTGGTGGAAACTAAGTCACTGGCAACTTTTTTTACACACATGATACTCCATTAACTGATGCGCCTGCATGCATGCACGCGAGTTATTTAATTTTGTTACATTGCTAATGTGAACTTTGTTGATGTGCATTATTTGAGGATTGGGAATTTCATCATGTTTCTGGGTTAGTTTGTCCTTTTATAACCATATAATATAACCATATAACAATTACAGCATGGAAACAGGCCACCTCGACCCTTCTAGTCCGTGCCGAACACGTATTCTCCCCTAGTCCCATATACCTGCACTCAGACCATAACCCTCTATTCCTTTCCCGTCCATATAACTATCCAATTTATTTTTAAATGATAAAAACGAACCTGCCTCCACCACCTTCACTGGAAGCTCATTCCACACAGCCACCACTCTCTGAGTAAAGACGTTCCCCCTCATGTTACCCCTAGACTTCTGTCCCTTAATTCTCAAGCCATGTCCCCTTGTTTGAATCTTCCCTACTCTCAGTGGGAAAAGCTTATCCACTTCAACTCTGTCTATACCTCTCATCATTTTAAAGACCTCTATCAAGTCCCCCCTTAACATTCTGCGCTCCAAAGAATAAAGCCCTAACTTGTTCAACCTTTCTCTGTAACTTAGTTGCTGAAACCCAGGCAACAAGTTTTGATTTTATTTCAAATAGCATGAAAAATATGCTTCATAGAAATGCAAGGTGCTGAGAGGATGTGATTGTTCTTGATTTTTATATTTTAAATTTTCATTTCTATTAATTTGAATTACAGTCTCTTCTTATTACAGACCGCTTTATAACAGATTTTGGTTACAGTGAATGGAGTGTCAGAATTCAAACACTACTATCTCTTTAAGAACACAGGCTGCTAGTTCGCTGAGGCACTCATTGAAATTGACAAGCAATTGCTTCGATTGGCAATTAACTCCATTAAACAATGTAACAAATAGCCTTTAGTATTTTTAGCTTGCAGTAACAAAATGCATTTTTTGCTGTTAAAAATAAGTTTGTACACTCGGCAGGTTAGGCAGCGTCTTTGGAAGGAGAAAGAGTTAACTTTTAAGGTTGCAGTCCTTTCATCCTAAACTCGGTGTGGGAGGTTGGTCTCTCGTTTAGAGCGGTACAGGGTTTCCTCACACCACCATGCCACCTCGCCAATGACCCAGACTTCCCATTTTGCTCTCAATCTTTAAATGCAGGAATCAACAGCAAGGGCAGCGGTTATTGCTGTCCCCCTGGTGGGTAGCCTTCTGAGGCCACTGCAATGCATGGGGTGAGGGATATCCCACTGAAGTGTCAATAACGGGGCTCCAGGATTCCGACCCGGTGCCCAGGCAGTGCTCAATGTGGGGGGGGACAGACAACCTTGCTTAGTTATAGTGAACGATCTGCAATAACAAACATAATTTTTGCCCCCCCGCATGGTCCGTTATAACGAGGTTTCAGTTTAGTTGAGTTTATTATCACGTGTACCGAAGTACAGTGAAAAGCTTTTGTTGCGTGCTAACCAGTCAGCAGAAAGACAACGTGGTTTCAATCGATCCATTTACAGTGTATAGATACATGATAAAGGAATAACATTCAGTGCAAGGTAAAGCCAACAAAGTCCGATCAAGGATAGTCCGAGGGTCACCAAAAGATAGGTAGTAGTTCAACACTGCTCGCTGGTTGTGGTAGGATGATTCAGTTGTCTGATAACAGCTGGGAAATTCTATACTTCACACTTCTATATTTCACACTTCTATACCATTTTGCCTAACGGGAGAGGGGAGAAGAGGGAGTGACCAGGGTGCGACTCATCCTTGATTATGCCGCTGGCCTTGCCGAGGCAGTGTGAGGTAGAAATGGAGTCAATGGAAGGGAGGTTCTTTGTGTGATGGTCTGCGTCCACAATTCGCTGTGATTTTTTGTAGTCTCAGATGGAGCTGACTCCAAACCACATCCGGGTAAAATGTTTTCTATGGTGCATCTGTAGAAGATGGTGAGAGTTGTAGGGGACATGCAAAACTTCCTAAGCCTTCCTAGGAAGTCAAGGTGTTGGTGTGGTTTATTAGTCCTTGCTTCAATGTGGGTGATCCAAGAGAAATTGTTGGTGATATTGACACCAAGGAATTTGAAGCTTTCAACCATCTCCACTTCGACATCGTCAATGCAAACTGGGGTGTGAGAACCACTTCACTTCCTGAAGTCGATCGCTATCTCTTTTGTCTTGCTGACATTGAGTTGTTGTCTCGACACAAGGACACGAGGTTCTCGATCTCCTTCCTGTACTCCGTCTCGTCATTATTTGATATCCGGCCCACAATGGTGGTGTCGTTGGCAAATTTGAAAATGGAGTTAGATTTGTACATGGCTGCACAGTCATGGGTGTAGAAGGAGTAAAGAAGGGGGCTGTGAAACACATTATTGCCAAGCACCCGTGTTGAGGATTATTATGGAGGATGGTTTGTCCCCCATCCTCTGATTGGGGTCTGTTGATCAGGAAGTCGTGGATCCAGTTGCAAAGTTGAATTCTGACACCAAGTCCCGCGAGTTTGGTGATAAGCTTGGATGGTGTAATAGTATTAAAGGCAGAGCTGTACACATTTTATTGTCGATACAAAGGGCATTGCTTCTTGGCTGTTGACACAAATGTAACTGGGTTGGGGTGGTGTTGGAGGCCAGAGTAAGCAAGTAATGATGGCTCAGGAAGTGAAGCAGTATGGCACAGAAGTGTTGGAACTTAATATAACACTGAAATAAAGTGCTGTGGCACTCCCTGAGGAAGGATATGTCCTGAACTCAGGTATTTAAGCGAAACTAATGCATCACAAGTTTAATGTCCATATATAAATGGAGGTGTACCACTTGGATGAATTGCCAAGTTTGTACAAGCATGTCTTGCTTTCTTGCTCACTCATTAGAATCTAGATTCAGAATCCTGGCAAAATATTAGCCTTTATTTTGTGTACCATGATATCATGATGCTAAAGTAACACTCCAGGAATTCGACCGTCCAATAGTCAGCATTTTTTGATTAACTAAATAGTTGAAAGAATCTGGCTTCTTTATCAATGTTTCAATGTTCAGTTGTAATTGTGCTGAGATACTCTGGATTTACCTCAGAAATAAAATAAAATATTTCTGAAAATGTTAGAATCTGAAACTTGTGTATATTCAGACAATCACAAAATTAAATCTTCCCTCCTCAAAACATGATCTTGGGTCAAGACTAACAATGTAACTGAAATGGAAACCTGATGCTTAATGTATATGTTGTCCCACATTAGTATGTTACCTAATGCTTAAGGTTCAATTGCATATAAAATGCTGTGAATTCAAAAATAACTTTTGACAAAGATATAGACTTTTTGAAAAATAATTATCTGACATCAACTGTTTATGTTTCCAGACAGCAGATGAATCCTGGACCCCATGCATACTGAGTGACAATGCAAAAATCATCTATAAGGTACTTGATCATCATTAGTCATAAGCCTGATGCTCCACTCTAATTTTAGGACTCCTGTGCACTTGAGGTATAACATAAAAGAAAGGGTCCCGATCTGGAACGCCACCTGTCCGTGTTCTCCAGAGAGACACAAAGGCTGAAGTAACTCAGCAGGACAGGCAGCATCTCTGTAGAGAAGGGCTGGGTGACGTTTTGGGTCGAGACCCTTTTTCAGACTGTTGTGTAGACTGTAGAGATGGGGTTTTTTTTAAGAGGAAAAAAAAACAAAAATGGGATTTTTGTTTGTATACTGTAAGATGTAAGGCTATGATGCTGAACGTGCATGCGTTTCATTTGTAGTCCAAAGTTGTTTGTTAACCTTACCGCCCACTTTAAAAAAGATTGCAAAAGCTAAGGAAAGACCATCGTAAAGTTGCTCAGAGTGTCGTTATAAGATGTGACACTTTATTGAGTAGGTTGTCTGATTTTTCTCCGTGGTATAGAGTATGTAGAAATAGCCGGGGCTATGACAGAAATATTTCAAATGTCATTAGAAACGGGAATAGTCCCCGAGGATTGGCGTACTGCGCATGTTGTTCCATTGTTTAAAAAGGGTTCTAAGAGTAAACCTAACAATTATAGACCTGTTAGTTTGACGTCAGTGGTGGGCAAATTAATGGAAAAGATTCTTAGAGATAATATATATAAGCATCTAGATAAACAGGGTCTGATTAGGAACAGTCAACATGGATTTGTGCCTGGAAGGTCATGTTTGACTAATCTTCTTGAATTTTTTGAAGAGGTTACTAGGGAAATTGACGAAGGTAAAGCAGTGGATGTTGTCTATATGGACTTTAGTAAGGCCTTTGACAAGGTTCCTCATGGAAGGTTGGTTAAGAAGGTTCAACTGTTGGGTATAAATGCAGGAATAGCAAGATGGATTCAACAGTGGCTGAATGGGAGAAGCCAGAGGGTAATGGTGGATGGCTGTTTATCGGGTTGGAGGCAGGTGACTAGTGGGGTGCCTCAGGGATCTGTGTTGGGTCCTTTGTTGTTTGTCATGTACATCAATGATCTGGATGAAGGTGTGGTAAATTGGATTAGTAAGTATGCAGATGATACCAAGATAGGGGGTGTTGTGGATAATGAAGAGGATTTCAAAAGTCTACAGAGTGATTTAGGCCATTTAGAAGCTGGGATGTAATGTTAAATTTGTACAAGGCATTGGTGAGACCAAATCTGGAGTATGGTGTACAATTTTGGTCGCCCAATTATAGGAAGGATGTCAACAAAATAGAGAGAGTACAGAGCAGATTTACTAGAATGTTGCCTGGGTTTCAACAACTAAGTTACAGAGATAGGTTGAATAAGTTAGGTCTTTATTCTCTGGAGCGCAGAAGGTTAAGGGGGGACCTGATAGAGGTCTTTAAAATGATTAGAGGGATAGACGGAGTGGATGTGGACAAGCTTGGCAATTTGAGAATAGGGAAGATTCAAACAAGAGGACATGACTTCAGAATTAAGGGACAGAAGTTTAGGGGTAATATGAGGGGGAACTTGTTTACTCAGAGAGTGGTAGCGGTGTGGAATGAGCTTCCAGTGGAAGTGGTGGAGGCAGGTTCATTGGTATAATTTAAAAATAAATTGGATAGGCATATGGATGAGAAGGGAATGGAGGGTTATGGTATTAGTGCAGGCAGGTGGGACTAAGGGGAAAAAAAATTGTTCGGCACGGACTTGTAGGGCCGAGATGGCCTGTTTCCGTGCTGTAATTGTTATATGTTATATGTTATATTTAAGACAGCTCAAAATTGCCAAAGGTGATGTGAGAGTAATATGTTTCCATTGTTGGGTGAATTACTGACGAGCGTTGACTCATGATAGTCACTGCAATACAAATGAAACATTTCAGGACATGCACACAAAATGATTGCACACATTAATTCAAATATTTATAGTATAAAAATAATAGTCAAGTCAAGAGTCAAGAGAGTTTATTGTCATGTGGCCCAGATAGGACAATGAAATACTTGCTTGCTGCAGCACGACATAATATTTTAGGCATAAATACAGATCAGATCAGATCAGTGTGACCATATGCCATAGAATATATATATACACATATAAATACATAGATAAAGTGCAATAGGCTGTTATAGTTCATAGTTTGTTTGAAGTTGTGTTTAATAGTCTGAGGGCTGTGGGGAAGAAGCTGTTCCTGAACCTGGATGTTGCAGATCTCAGGCTCCTGTGCCTTCTACCAGATGGCAGCGGAGAGATGAGTGTGTGGCCAGGATGGTGTGGGTTCTTGATGATCCTGGCAGCCTTTTTGAGGCAGCGCCTGCGATAGATCCCCTCCATGGTTGGTCGGCCAGAGCCGATGATGGACTGGGCAGTGTTTACAACTTTTTGTAGCCTTAGGGAGAGGTTGAGTAGGCTGGGGCTCTGTTCCTTGGAGCACAAGAGGATGAGGGGTGACCTTATAGCAGTGTATAAAATCATGAGAGGAACAGATCAGGTAGATTCACAGTCTTTTGCTTAGAGTAGGTGAATTGAGGACCAGAGGACATAGGTTCAAGGTGAAGAAGAAAAGATTTAATAGGAATTTGAGGAGTAACTTGTTCACTCAAAGGGTGATGGGTGTATGGAACGAGCTGCCAGAGGAGGTAGTTGAGGCTGGGACTATCCCGACGTTTAAGAAACATTTAGATGGGTTAATTGATACAGGTTTGGTGGGATATGGACCAAATGCGTAGTGGAGCTGGGACATGTTGGCTAGTGTGGGCAAGTTGCACTAAAGGGCCTGTTTCCACACTGTATCACTCCTATCACACTAAGACTAAAGACTAAATCAAAAATATAACCAGAAGTGTGGAAACATTCAGCAGACCACCAGGAACTAAGTTAACTTGTTAGGTCAGTGATATTGGCAGAATACGGGTTATTTGTTTTTTTGTGTGGTTTCAAATATTTGAAATAGCGATTTTGTGAAATAGTCAATTTGTTCTTTAGATTATAAATTCAAAACTCATTTTCCTGGTGTTTTTTCCCCTTCCTCCAGCTTGTCCGCTTAGATTGCCTTTCTGCCTACTGGAATGTGAACAGTCTGTTATGTTGCCAAGACTCAAGAGAACAAATCTTGGTACGTTTTTCTGTAAAACTTTACACAGTACCTATAATGTTGTGGAAGATGGTTAATGATGAAGATGGTGGAATAAATGGTTGGGGGTGGGGTATTAGAGACAATAGACAATAGGTGCAGGAGTAGGCCATTCAGCTCTTCGAGCCAGCACCGCCATTCAATATGATCATGGCTGATCAAGCACAATCTGTACCCCATCCCTGCCTTCTCTCCATATCCCTTAGCTTCGCTATCCCTAAGAGGTCTATCTAACTCTTGAAAGCATCCAGAGAACCAGCCTCCACCGTCATCTGAGGCAAAGAATTCCACACACTCACAACTCTGGGTGAAAATGTTTTTCCTCATCTCCGGTCTAACTGGCTTACCACTTATTCTTAAACTATAGCCCCTGATTCTGGACTTCCCCAACATTGGGAACACGTTTTCTGCCTCTAGCATGTCCAAACCCTTAATAATCTTATATGTTTCAATAAGAATCCCTCTCATCCTTCTAAATTCCATATTCTGTATACAAGCACAGCTGCTCCAATCTATCAACATAAGACACGTCCCGCCATCCCAGGAATTAACCTCGTGAACCTACTCTGCACTCCCTCAATAACAAGAATATTGCTTTGAATAGGACTTTGATTAAGCTGCATTTGGAGTATTGCGTGCTGTTCTGGTCGCCCCATTACAGGAAGGATGAGGAGGCTTTGTAGAGGGCATAGAGGAGACTTACCAGAATGATGCTTGGATCAGCTACAGGAAGAATTGGACAGAATTGGCTTGTTTTCTCCAGATGTTTTGGGAAAACCTGATAGAATTAAATGATGGGTCTTTGTCCCAAACATTATTTAGTATACAAACTTAAAGCACATGGCATTGGGGGTTCAGTATTAATGTGGATAGAGAACTGGCTGGCAAACAGGAAGCAAAGAGTAGGAGTAAACGGGTCCTTTTCACAATGGCAGGCAGTGACTAGTGGGGTACCGCAAGGCTCAGTATTGGGACTCCAGCTATTTACAATATATATTAATGATCTGGATGAGGGAATTGAAGGCAATATCTCCAAGTTTGCGGATGACACTAAGCTGGGGGGCAGTGTTAGGTGTGAGGAGGATGCTAGGAGACTGCAAGGTGACTTGGATAGGCTGGGTGAGTGGGCAAATGTTTGGCAGATGCAGTATAATATGGATAAATTTGAGGTTATCCATTTTGGTGGCAAAAACGGGAAAGCAGATTATTATCTAAATGGTGGCCGATTGGGAAAGGGAGAGATACAGCGAGACCTGGGTGTCATGGTACACCAGTCATTGAAGGTAGGCATGCAGGTGCAGCAGGCAGTAAAGAAAGCAAATGGTATGTTGGCTTTCATAGCAAGAGGATTTGAGTATAGGAGCAGGGAGGTTCTACTGCAGTTGTACAGGGTCTTGGTGAGACCACACCTGGAGTATTGCGTGCAGTTTTGTTCTCCAAATCTGAGGAAGGACATTATTGCCATAGAGGGAGTGCAGAGAAGGTTCACCAGACTGATTCCTGGGATGTCAGGACTGTCTTATGAAGAAAGACTGGATAGACTTGGTTTATATTCTCTAGAATTTAGGAGATTGAGAGGGGATCTTATAGAAACTTACAAAATTCTTAAGGGGTTGGACAGGCTAGATGCAGGAAGATTGTTCCCGATGTTGGGGTAGTCCAGGACAAGGGGTCACAGCTTAAGGATAAGGGGGAAATCCTTTAGAACCGAGATGAGGAGAACTTTTTTCACACAGAGAGTGGTGAATCTCTGGAACTCTCTGCCACAGAGGGTAGTTGAGGCCAGTTCATTGGCTATATTTAAGAGGGAGTTAGATGTGGCCCTTGTGGCCAAGGGGATCAGAGGGTATGGAGAGAAGGCAGGTACGGGATACTGAGTTGGATGATCAGCCATGATCATATTGAATGGCGGTGCAGGCTCGAAGGGCCGAATGGCCTACTCCTGCACCTAATTTCTATGTTTCTATTATGGAGGGTACAGTCAGAACCTTTTCCCGAAATGGAAATATTAAATACTAGAGGGCAGGGCTTTGAAGGTGAGTGGGGCAAAGTTTTAGGAAGATGTGCGGGGCAGGTTTTTTTTTTTACACATAAAGTTTGGTGAGTGCCTGGAACCCGCTGCTGGGGTGGTGGTTGGGGCAGATATGGGGCAGATGGGGCATTTAAGAGACTTTTGGGTCGGCATATGGATATGCAGGGAATGGAGGGATATGCATTATATACGGGCAGATAAGAGTTGGTCTTAGCATCATGTTCAGCACAGACAATGTGGATGAAGGGCATGTTCCTCTGCTGTGTTCTATGTTATTAGAAGGCTCTGAAGCTCACAAGGAGAGTCATCAATATGCCAGATTATTCATTTGGATAGCAAAGCAACCCCATAAAGATGGGTACTTCTGGTTTGTCCTTCCAGATGGAAGTGTGTCTACCTTGTTCACCTTCCACCTTGTTCTCGATGAGCACCCACCTCCCGCCCATTATGTTCCACACGGCATTAGTGTCAAGTTCTTTGTCTACAATTGCCTTGTGATATTCAAGGCCATTGCCTTTTGGATTGTCCTGTGTTGCAGGCTGTGCACTTCATTTTGCAATAGGAAGATGCTTGTATGTGATTTAATTCAATGCAGGATAAGGAAGCATTGCAGTTACCGCATGGATTTGACTAAAGGAGGCCTGGCCCAGTGTCCAAGAGCACTGACATTTTTCCAGAATACATCTAAAGGCGTAGCCAGCTCAGTTAATCTGGGTTTATTGGGAAAATACATTGTTTGTAAGAAGTGTATTGTTGCCTTGTCTCATGGTTTGCACTCTTGAATTTGACAGGTGCAGCTGAAAGGGGGGATAGCTTCAGGTGCTCATGAACCCAAAAATCATCAATATAGTAAGTATTGAAACTGTTACTGCCAAATGATTTTATTATTTTTGTAATGAAAGATGCCAAGAGATATTCTTTCTATTGAGACTGGATGTCTGTTATTTAAAACGTTTGTTTACACTGTTATTTCCACTCATAGAAAATCCCAGTCATAGTCATATAGCATGTAATCAGACCCTTCGGCCCAACTTGTCCATGCTGTCCAAGGTGCCCAATCTAAGCCAGTACTCTTTGCCCGCATTTGACACATGTTCCACTAAACGTTACCTGTCCATGCACCTGGGGAAAATAGTAGCAGAAATACTGAGGGGAGGACAATACATATCATCTCAAAATAGGTTAAAAACCG
Source organism: Leucoraja erinaceus (assembly GCF_028641065.1). Classification (NCBI taxonomy): domain Eukaryota; kingdom Metazoa; phylum Chordata; class Chondrichthyes; order Rajiformes; family Rajidae; genus Leucoraja; species Leucoraja erinaceus. The sequence goes on along the minus strand of NC_073412.1, from coordinate 14,094,866 downwards.
ATTCCATATGATTGAATGTTCCAATGCAAAGATCTATCCTCTTAATGCTCCTCAATTTTGCAACCCTCGAACAGGTTCCCCTTCAGCCTCCTCCACTACAAGGGAAACAGTCCTAGCCCACCCAGTCTCTCCTTATGACCAAAATGCTTCATCCCAGGTGATATCTCAGTGAATCTCTCTGCACTCTTTCCAGTGCAATCACCTCCTATTTGTAGCGTGGTCACCAGAGCTGCACGCAATATTCTAACTGTGGCTGAATCAACATTTTATCTATAACGTCTTTGTATTTTATTCTGTGCCCTAATTAATGAAGGCAGATAGCGTGTGCGGTCTTAACCACCATAAGCTGCCTCCTTCATTGAGCTTGCCCACAGTTCTCTCTGTTCCTCAGTACCCTCCAGAGCCTCAGCATTTGCAACGTATGAGCTACCATCATCATCACTCTGCCTACTGCGCATCATTTGATTAAATTCCAGTCGATCTCACCGTCTCCATCACAGGAGATGGACTATGTAGCTGTATGATGCAGGATATTTAATGTAATTCACCATTCAGTTTTCAGACCAATATCAGCATCGGCCAAACTTTGCATCAATCCTTCTGCTGAAGCTGTATTGAACTCGCCGAAAATAAACCTGGACATGGAAGTGCAGAGCATAGACATAGAGATGACTAAGCCACAGGTAGGATCGTATTCAACGTCCTCATTCTGCTTAATGATTAAAGCATCCAGAACTTTATTAAAGATTTACTAGTTTATGTTTAAAGACTGGTGAAAATTATATTTAAGGTTGGATGTTCGATATTGTAGTTTTTCTGGTACAGGTACACAACCTTTTATCCAAAAGCCTTGGGACCAGACACTTCTCGGATTTCGGAATTTTTCGGATTTCGGTATGGAAGATTTTTAGCGTAGATTAGGTAGGTAGCGCGGGCGGCTTGAAAAGTCTGGAGCGGCTGCCTCCTCCCCGGAGACCGGGGAATCATTGTAAATCATTGCTTAAATGTTAGTCAGTTAGTTTGGAGGAATTTTATGTGGTGGGGGGGGGTGAAGGGGGAAACTTTAATTCTTGGTCCCCTACCTGGTCGGAGAGGCGGGGAGCGGGCAATGCCTTACCGGGTCGCCGTGCGGTAAGCTCCGGAGCGCTGTGGCCGCCGACTCCCAACATTGCTGAGCTGGGGCTGCGGGCGTCCGGTGGCGGGCCGCGCTGGATTTGGAGCGCCGCGCAGCCAGGGGTTGAGTTGCCGGGGTCGGAGCTCCAACCGGCGCCGCCCCACGGCCCGCGCCCCCAGCTCCGCGAACGGCGGCCAAGCGCTCCGGAGCTAACTGCATTAAGCCCGGTAATGCATTTCCCCGCCTCTCCGAGAGGTTTAAGAATTAAAGTTTCCCCCTTCCCTGTCCCCCTTCAGGGAAAAGCCCTCAAACTAACTGACTAACATAGATTTACAGACCTTTAAGTGTCTCCCCGGTCTCCAGGGAGGAGGCAGCAGCTACAGTAGTACAGACCTGGGTTGACCGTGGGTCATTCCGGGTCAAGTTTGGCGCCAAACGCGAGCTTTGGTGTGCAGACGACATCCTGGAAAAAATGTCCGGTTTTCAGAGCTTTTCGGTTTCCGGAACTCCGGATAAAAGGTTGTGCACCTGTATTGAAATTCTTTTTAATACAAAATGAAACAAACCAAGGAACTATGATAAAAATTGAATGTAATAATTTCAACTGCTACTATTAAAGCTGCAAACATCGGTCTATTTATCCAGGATGGGGAGTGGGCTCCTAAAATTTGTGTTATTTTGGACTGACTTTTCTTTGTCCCACAATTGCTAATCCCCACTTCCAATCCTATATCTGTTGGGAAGTAAAGAGAGTCCTTAGGGTTGAACAACACTGGAATGAGTTCTTTGGCTGACCACATTCATGAATGACTATGAATGAATGAATGACTATGAATGAATGATACTTTATGAATGAATGATACTTTTGAATGAATGATACTTTATAGTCACAAAGGGCCAAGTCACCGTGCATTCCCGAACCATGCAAAGAGTCGCCATATAAAGGGCGACTTCTTTGTTCACGGTGGCGCATCTGACCTCCGGCACCTACGTTGCCTGCCCTCGACCACTGGCGCCACTCTCGACCTTGCCCGCTGACCTCTCACTTGACCTCGACCGCCGGCCTAACCTCCTCACTGACCGCTCTCCCTTTGCTCAGTCTTATATTTGGGATTTATCTCGTGCAAGTGATGTTGTTGTAAATTGCCAGTGGTACTCCAGCTAGAGCATGGTGCTGTATCCTGGGCACCTTGCATCGCTTCAGTCCATTAACATCCATGGGCGTGGTCCTTTTGGTTCAGGGGATGCCTGCGAACATGCCAGTGAGGGTCTTATTAGCTGCATAGTGTTCATGCAAAGATAGACTTGACACATTGGGCAATGTGGCCAACTTAGCACAGGAACAAACCCTTCACCCACAATATTTGTGCCGAACTTGATGCCAACTAATCTCCTCAACCTACACGTGATTCATGTTCCTCCATTCGCCGCATATCCACGTGCCTATGCAAAAGCTTCTTCAATGCCACTTGCATCTGCCTCCACCTCCATCGCTGGCAGCTCTATCCATGAGTCCGGGCGTGTGTGTATCGTTTAAAGGAAATTGCTCTGATATAGTTCAACTGCCACACCCCTCAGCTCAACCCAATGTGTGTGGGGTTCTAAGCCGATAACCTCCTTCATTCCAAATTTGCCTGATGCTTTCCTTTAACGTCAGTGTTTTAAATGGTTTACTGATTGTTCTGGATAACCGTGATGTTTGATGAACTTATCATTTAGTTATTGTTGAGCTGTCATAGTCATATAGCATGAAAATAGGCCCTTCAGATCAACTTGCCCATACCGACCAACATGCCCCATCTACACAAGTCGTACCTGCCTGCGTTTGATCCATATCCTTCTAAACCTATCCTATCCACGCACTTGTCCAAATGTTTTTTAAACGTTTTGATCGTATCAGCCTTAACTACCTCATCTGGCAACTCGTTCCATTTACCGAACACCCTTTGTGTAAAAAAATGCCCTTAGGGGTTTCTATTAAACCACCCCCCACCCCTCTCACCTTCACCTTAAACCTATGTCCTCTGGTTCTTGATTCCCCTATTCCAGATTTTAAAAAACTCAGGCATTTACCTGACTTATTCCTCTCATGGATAGTGTGGGAGGCGGATGTTCCCATATGGCTCATAAACAGTTTTGTGAACTGTTGGTCCAAATGACCTGCCTATCTGATGTTTATCTTGTGTGTGATGGAAATGGATTTATTAACAACAGTCTAGCAATCAGTAACCAACGTTCTTTTAATCAGCTAATCTGGAAATGATCGGGAAGTTCAATTTGAATATTGATTTGTGGCGGGTATAGTTAAAGTGTGGAAAATAAAATTTGTGCTGCAGTTCGACATGTATGTGAACAATTGAAGTGATGATTTGTGAACTAACAATTGTATTTGTTTCCAGTATCTGAGTATTATTGATCTATTGGAATCCGTGAACTACATGGTCAGAAATGCCCCGTATAGAAAATACAAACCAATCGTACCGCTTCACACTAATGCTGGCACATGGTAAGTCATTTGAACTGTGTTGGTTTCCAAAAGCTTTTTAGTTTGTCAGCCATTTTTCTTCCTTTTGGCTTGTATTTTCTGATCTTCGCAGACCCCCTCTCCTGTATCCACCTATCACTTGCTGGCTTTATCCTGCTGTCCTTTGTCTTTGTCTTTTTGTCCTGGAATCTAAAGAAGTGTCCTGACCCAAAATGTCACCTAACCATGCTCTCCAGAGATGCTGCCTGATCCACTGAGTTTAGTTTAGTTTTAGTTTAGAGATCAGCTCAGAAACAGGATCTTCAGCCCACCAGTGAACCCCATACATTAACACTACCTTACACACACTATGGACAATTTACAGTTGTACTGAACCAATTAACCTACAAACCTGTATGTGTTTGGAGTGTGGGGGGTTAACCGAAGATCTCGAAGAAAACCCACACTGTCACGAGAGGAACTTACAAACTCCGTACAGACAGCACCCGTGGTCGGGATCGAACCTGGGTCTCCGGTGCTGCAAGCACTGTAAAGCAGCAACTCTACCGCTGCGCCACCATGCCGGCCATGGCATGGTGGAGTTAACTCCAAGACTTTGTGTCTTTTGGTAGACACAAAATGCTGGAGTAACTCAGCGGGACAGGCAGCATCTTTGGAGAGAAGGAATGAGTAACGTCTCGGGTCGAGAACCTTTTTCAGACTGATGTTAGGGGAGTGAGCAGTACCGAGATAGAATGTAATCAGAGACAGTAAGACTGGTGGGGAACTGGGGAGGGGATGGAGAGTTTGCTGGAGTAACTCAGCGGGACAAGCAGTATCATTCGAGAAAAGGAATGGCTGATGTTTCTGGTCTAGACCATTCAGACTTTTTCTTCCTGCTCTCCCCACTTTGTGTCCTTTTTTTTTGTCCTGTCCCTCCTCTTACCAGTCTCCTCCCCCCCCCCCCCCCCCCCCCCCCCCCCCCCCCCCCCCCCCCCCCCCCCCCTCCACCCCCCCGATCCAGGAGAGTTACTCCAGCACTTTGTATCTCTCTCTCTACTCACTTGGATATCACCAGTCGTGTGTCAATTATTTTTTCCCCTGGACTTTTACTTTCATCATTGTGAAACCTTTCTTGCCATAAAATAATTAACTTTCTCTATTTCAGGTGGAAGTATGTGGTCACAGGAATTTTGGAAGTTCATCTTCGGAGAAAATACCGTATGTGGTCCTGGGACCACATCAAACGTCACAGGCAGAATCTGAAGGCTTACAAAGTGGCTTATAAGAATAAGTTGACACAAACTAAACCTTCTGAAGAATTATTAAAACAACTTCAGGTAAAGTGATTTTTAATATAGTTGGAGGTAATAAAATACAATAGACAATAGGTGCAGGAGCAGACCATTTGGCCCTTCGAGCCAGCACCGCCATTCAATGTGCACCCCATTCCTGCCTACTCCCCATAACCCCTGGCTATTTTTAAGAGCCCTATCTAGCTTTCTCTTGAAAGCATCAGAGAACCTGCCTCCACCGCTCTCTGAGGCAGAGAATTCCACAGACTCACACTCTCTGTGAGAAAAAGACTTATCTCTGTTCTAAATGGCTTACTCCTTATTATTAAACTGTGGCCCCTGGTTCTGGACTCCCCCAACATCGGGAACATGTTTCCTGCCTCTAGTGTGTCCAAGCCCTTAACAATCTAATGTTTCAATGTTCAGCACTAATTGGAAATCGCTCATGATTTGCAAGTTGAATGTCTAAATAGTAAGTTTATCTGCTACTGGGTTGAGCATGTATTTTATGTGAAATACCACACACAGTGCTGGAGGAATCATCTTTGGAGAACAGCGTATTGTGGACACAGCGCAGATCATTAAACAAACCAACTGACTCCATTTATACCTCACGCTGCCTCGGCAAGACCAGCAGCATAATTAAGGACGAGCCGCACCATGGCCGTTCCCTCTTCTCCCCTCTCCTACTGGGCAAAAGGCATTGAAGTGTGAAAGCGCACACCTCCACATTCAGGGATCATTTCTTCCCAGCTGTTGTCAGGCAACTGAATCATCCTATCACATCCAGAAAGCAGTCCTGAATTACAATCTCACTGGTGATCCTCGGACTATCTTGGATCGGACCATACTGGCTTGACCTTGAATTGACTCTTGACTCTTGACTCTTGACCTTGCACTAAATGTTATTCCCTTATCATGTATCTATACACTGTAAATGGCTCAATTGTAATTATGTATTGTCTTTTCGCTGACTGGGTAGCACGCAATAAAAGCCTTTCACTGTACCTCAGTGCATGCAACAATAAACTAAACTGAAACTGAAACAGTGATTGGTGACGATTTGGGTCGGGACCCTTCTGCAGACAAAAATTGGTCTCCTTTCCATGTTCTCAAAACATGCTTGGCCAGCTGAGTTGTTCCAGCACATTGTGTCAGTGTCCGTAAACCAACATCTGCAGTTCCTTGTATCTTTATGTATTTAGTTGCGGCTGGCATCACGTACATTGCACAGCATTGTCACATATGTTGTTGAGAAGATCAGCATTGAATATAAAAATTAAATGATGGAACATCTTGCAGTAGTCCTTGTATCTTTATGTAGTTTTTGTTTCAGGTTCGGCAGGCATCACGTACATTGCACAGCGCAGTCAGGGTGGACATAGAGATCTTTAAAATGAGAGAGGGATCAGAGTTGATGTGACATTTTCCCTTTGAGAATAGGGAAGATTCAAAGAGGACATGACTTCAAATTAAATGAAAATACTCAGTAGAAGTTTAGGGGTAATATGAGCGTCTTTACTCAGAGAGTGCTAGCGGTGTGGAATGAGCTTCCAGTGGAAGTGGTGGAGGCATGTTCATTGGTATCATTTAAAAATAAATTGGATAGGCATATGGAAGAGAAGGGAATGGAGGGTTATGGTATGAGTGCAGGCAGGTGGGACTAAGGGGGAAAAAAAAAGAAAAAAAATAATTGTTCGGCACGGACTTGTAGGGCCGAGATGGCCTGTTTCCGTGCTGTAATTGTTATATGGTTATATGGTTAATGACATCCCATCCGAACCAAGAAATACAGACTGTTTTATGTTGCAGAGAAGGGGGAGGAGTGGATAGCTGGAGCACTGAATGGGATAAAAGGTGGCGAAACTGGCACAGGGAGGATCTTGAAGACATCTTCATCGCAATCTGAGATTGTTGATTCATACAGCACAAAAAAAGGCCTTTTTGGCCAACGTGTCATGGATTCGTACAGTGATACAGTGTGGAAACAGGCCCTTCAGCCTAACTTGCCCACACCAGTCAAAATGTTCCAGCTACACTAGTCCCACTTGCCTGCGCTTGGTCCATATCCCACCAAACCTGTCCTATCCATGTACCTGTCCAACTGTATTTTAACTGTCTTTACTTACAGTTCCCGATGCAGTTAACCAGCTATCCATTCGTCTGAAATACATTCAGAGTTAAAGAATTTAGTGGGATTGGTCAAACAAGAATTCCCCTTTCATGTTGGTGATTGCAGTTTTAGTTTCTGCACTTTTCAGTTGATATTGTAGTATTTTTCCAATGAAGGAGAGCAGGTACATAGTAGCCTGATAGTGGTGTTGTGAAAGTTTGTTTCTTAAGAAGCAGATAGCAACAAACGTTGAAGGTAGACAATGGAAATCTTGAATTGATTCGCCAGACGGAAGTGGCGAGATTACAATGAGCACAAACATTGCTCAGTGCTTCTCGTGCTCCCACTCACAGAACAAAGGACAGTTAACACAATTATACATTTGATATCAGTAAAACACTCCTACCAAGTCTGAATATGGCATGACTGAAAGATTCTGTAGCCTTTCACAATATAGGAAAGCTGGGTCCAAATCGAGCTCATCCAATAACAAGTTACTGCTTATCTCTGGGGGGCGTCAGCTATTTTTTTCAATTTTGGCTTCTTTATGGCCTTGAAGCACATGTTATTACTGCAGGCTGCCATCTTAATGTCTTTATTGAACAGACAACCTGTCCTCCATGTTGTGTTTCATATAATTTACAAAGTCATTCAGACTTGGCACCAAGCCATTCTTTTGTTCTACTAGTCCATGCTTTTGCAGAAGAACAACTCCATTTTAGATTTGACTATTAGATTTGACTATTAGCTCTTTCAGTGTCACTGATAGATTGGGTGGTGAAGAAGGCTATTAGTGCATTTGCCTTCATCAGTAAAAGTATTGAGCATGACAGTTGGGATGTTATATTACAGTTGTACAAGTCGTTGGTGAGGCCACGTTTAGAGGACTGTGTTCAGTTGTGGTCAGTGGGGTTGGGCCAGCTGGACCTGTATTCCTTGGAGGACAGGAGGTTGAGGGATGATCTTATGGAGGTGTATAAAATCATGAGGGGAATTAATAGGGTGAATGTACATTCGTTTTCCCAGGGTTGAGGAATCAAAAACTGGAAATCGTAGGTTTAAAATGAGTGAAAGATTTAATAGGATCCTGAGGGACAACATTTTCACCGGGTATATGAAACAAAGGAGGTATTTGAGGCAGGTGCTATAACAGCATTTAAAATATGCTTGGACAGGTCCATCGATAGGAAAGGTTTTGGGATGGCACAGTGTCCAAATGGTAGAGTTGCTGCCTTACAGCACAAGGGTCCTGGGTTCGATCCTGACTATGAGTGCTGTCTGTACGTTCTCCCTATAAACAAGTGTGGGCTTTCACTAGGCGCTCAGGTTTCCTCCCACACTCCAAAGACATACATGTTTGTAGGTTAATTGGCTTTGGTAATTTGTAAAATTATCTCTAATGTGTGTAGGTTAGTGTACGGGGTGATCGCTGATTAGCGTGGACTCGGTGGGCTAAAGGGCCTGTTTCCATGCTGTATCTCTAAAGTATAAAGGATATGGGCCAAACGTGGGCAGATGGGATTAACTTAGATGGGGCATCTTGATCAGCATGGGCCTGTTTCCTTGCTGTATGACTCAATGACGATGACTCTGTGACCTTGACTGGTCTTTAAATTGACTGGACTGTGGCTCACATGCCATTTTTCCATCTTGTTTTTGTAAAGTATCAAGGTAGCCATTTGTCAGTGTTTTGTCACCGTATTTAAACACTCACCGTAAATGAATAGATGAAACCCATCTACAATCGGTTTGGACTCTGTTTTATTCTCTCCAGGTCTGTTCAGTTGTCTCCCCCTTTTCCAGTTTAAATATCTTGATGTCAGGAAAATTCAATAGCATGTTACCTTAAACAAGTTAACAATAAAATTACTCTTCTATATGTTGATGTTTATTGAGTAAAGTTCATCGCATTATTAAAATACTCCTTTATTCCATAATGGTATCCAAGTTCAACATTAAATATTCTATTACAGCCAGAAATATTGCATGTTCTGGGTCTGTCTCAATTTGATGCCCGATCATTCTATGTAACGAAAGAAAAGGCAATTAAAAGTGAATTTTCAAATGGGTTGGGCATTTTCTGCACAGCCGGCAGCTGTAAAGGGGATGGGAAGGAAGGTGTAGGGTGTAGGGTGCAGGGGAAGAGTCACGGAAAAGTTGACATTCTTTTCATTACTTTCCAGAAGTTATTAATTTGTTGCATTTTTTTCAGGTCCTGGAGAAGTCTCTAGACATTTTCAACATAACATTAGCAAGACAACAGGCACATGTTGAGGTAATTCTGAACATGAATCCTAATGAAACTACTCTGTGCATTGGTATCCATCATAGTGCTATTCCATAGACTGTTTCATTGTAGCACTTGGTCCTTCATGCTGGGTGTTCCACAGGTGGGTATCCCCTGTTCTTTTAAAAGTCATCCGATGCTGCGCCAGAAACCTGATGCTTCCCCATCTTTGAATCAGCCCGCAGCTTGAGTGAAGGCTCTTTGTGTGGGTGGATGTGTGGAGCACTGGATGTTCAACTCTGTGATATTATGCCCACGGCCACACCCTTGGTGGCCAGGTGAGTTTGGGCTGTTGTTGAAGACTGCTAGAGCCGGCTCTGTGTGTCATAGACTGCCCAGAGTCTAGTTTTTCATCAATCTGTTTTACTGCTGCTGTCTCGCTCTCTGTTTGTTTGGTTACACAGCTTCTACCCAACTTACACAAAATATGGGCAACAGGAAGGGCCGGAGTAGCCAGTTTACCAGCACAGAAACATTGTCAGTAATGCATCTGTAATTATTCATTAAGTGAAAGGAGACGAATTAGGCCATTCGGCCCATTAAGTCTACTCCGCCATTCAATCATGGCTGATCTATCTCTCCCTCCTAACCCCATTCCTTTTTAGTACAATTTGCTTTGGCAGCCTATTCCCTGGAAATGCACCCTGTTAGCTAAACAAGGTACCAGGTCAACATTAACTAATTTGTGCTATTTTGCTCTCAGGTGATCAGATCAGGACACAAGATGCTGGGCAAGAAGGGAAAAGAGAAGCAGAGTGGAGGCTGGTTCAGTAGCCTCTGGGGAAAAAAAGAATCCAAGAAGGATGAAGATGAAGATAAATCTGTACCAGAAAGTTAGTGAAACACTACCATTGTGTTTGTCTTCACTGTGAACCTAGCTAATGTGATCTTTGTGACCTTTCAGAGATGGTAAAGCCTGCGCAGATTGAAAACAAGTTTCAACTTCCTCAGTGACATTGTACGAGAAAGTCTGAAAACAAGTGTTTATGGACATAATGTTCTATTTCTTGTGCACCAATTAGTATTTTAATGAGCAGAGCAACGGTGGAGATGGAGCTAAAGTTCAGGTTATTTAGACTAACTAATACAAATCGGATAATGAAAGATTTTGATTTGGAGAGAGCACACATAATGCTTGTAATAGGATGGATCTAGAGAGATTGAATGATCTGGCTAAGAGGCAAGCTCCATGCAAGGTCCACATTGCAACTGCTCTGCAAGTAGCAGGTAACACACACGTCTCTAGCGTAATATACTGACCAGGTAACACACCTCTCTGTAGCGTAATATACTGACCAGGTAACACACACCTCTCTGTCGCGTAGTATACTGACCACGTAACACATCTCTCTATAGTGTAATATACTGACCACGTAACACACACGTCTCTGCAGCATAGTATACTGACCTGATAACACACACCTCTCTATAGTGTAATATACTGACCATGTAACACACACCTCTGCTGCATTGTATACTGACCAGGTAACACACCTCTCTGCAGTGTAATATACGGACCAGGTAACACACCTGTCTGCTGCATGGTATACTGACGAGATAATTCGCCTCTCTGCTGCATGGCATTCTGACCAGGTACCACACCTCTGCTGCATAGTACACCAACTGATTCCATTTGTGCTTTTGTTCCGGGTAACATGTCCTGTGCAACCCAGAAAAATGTGTGAAAGAACATTTAGTGGCTCAACTGTGTTTTAGGGATAATTCTTCAGATTTAGCTTGTTCCCCCCCCCCATATCCTTTGCTCTCTTGTGGCTAGCCCTGGAATTTGCTCAGGTTCTTACCTAGCCAACTTTCTATCCTCAAAGTAAATCTTTTCTCATTCTATCTTCATATCATGTGTCCTTGTGTCTTCCAATTAGTGCCTGACTTCTTTCTGAGGGGCAACTTTGAGATTGCTTTGTAGTTGCTTTATAACTGCAGGTTGCTGTATACTCAATGTTACCTGCTTTCAATACGCTGACGATTCTGTACACTTGCAGGCCAAATAATGGGTTTCACTCTGTAGCAGCAGATGTTTATATCGTTCAATGACTCCCTCTAGCCGTTAAGTGGACTACATGGTTAAGGGGAATGTCTTTGTACGCATGCAAGCTCTCCGTCGGGGACCTTCAGAGCTTCTTCACAGATAAATCTTCAAAACACTGTCCTTTGATTAATAAATTCTTTATTGTTGATGAAAAACAATAAGGTACATCCAAACTTCTTCCGACTCGTACACTATAATCTTCATCGAACACCAGCTTATTGCATTAAACATTAGAAAACTCCTCGTGTCTCCGTTACACTTCGCATGGTCAAAGGGTAAACCTTCCCCATGCTCGTTCCAAACTAAACTAAAAACTAAGCTTCTGCACAAGAAACATAGCTCCAAACACACCCGAAAATACGTCATAAATCCCACCCACAATATAACGGGCAGTCTAATATTTAAACTCACGTGCCATAATCATTGACACACAAAACAAGCCAAACGGCCACTACACACTCCATTGCTTGTAAGCAGGTGTTTACTTTGTATGTTTTTTTTGTTTGAACTTTGATAAATATAGTTAGATTGGCTTGGTATTTGCTAACATCTGTTGTTGATTGACCATAACTAGGTATTAATGATCTCTTGACGACTGAAGAAAAGACCAAGCTGTACACTGCCATTGGATACAGTGAGAGTTCCCACAACTTGATCTTACCCAAAGAGGTGCGTCTTTTGACATACAGTTCACTCCATAATGTTTGGGACAAAGACCCATCATTATTTATTTGCCTCTGTACTCCACAATTTGAGATTTGTAATAGAAAAAAATCATGTGGTTAAAGTGCACATTGTCAGATTGGATAAAGGCCATTTTTACACATTTTGGTTTCACCATGTAGAAATTACAGCTGTGTTTATACATAGCCCCCCAATTTCAGGGCACCATAATGTTTTGGACACAGCAATGTCCATGAAAGTCAATGAAAGTAGTCATGTTTAGTATTTTGTTGTATATCCTTTGCTGCAATGACTACTTGAAGTCTGTGATTCATGGACATCACCAGTTGCTGGGTGTCTTCTCTGGTGATGCTCTGCCAGGCTTGTATTGCAGCCATCTTTAGCTTATGCTTGTTTTGGGGGCTAGTCCCCTTCAGTGTTCTCTTCAGCATATAAAAGGCCACTGTTGGCTGGAAATTTGATGCAAGGAAGCTTTGAGTAAGAGAGAGCTCAGTTCCTGATTTCACAATTCAAGGAAAGAAGAAGGGGCTGCAGGGAGTCTGACTCTTGAGCCCTGTTAGTGCATTTCCCTCTTTGGGATGTGAAATTGTGGTGTTTAAAATTGAAACTGTTTATAATTGATGAATGAAAGTACTTTGAATCCTGCAACTTCCAATCTACGAAATTTGAATTTTTGCAACTAAATTTGTTCCATGTTTCAAATTTATTTTCCTATTTTTCCTGTCGTGGGGAATATCATTTTTCCTCATTGAATTGCCTAGAATTATTGTTTTTAATTGGTGTGTGCAGTTTCCTATAGTTTCCTATTAGTTAAATCATTCGGTGCCATTGGAAAGCTAATAAACTTTGATGGGCCTTTGGTTAAAGAAAGGACATTTATAAAATTGATTCATATCTTGAATTCCCATAATGTTCACAATAAGTTTCTTAGAGTTTAAAATTCATTGAGCTATCTGCAACACATTAGGGAATCTTCAAAGTTGACTCTTATTTCATGTAGAAAGTGGAACTGATTCAAATGAATCCTGGCATCTCTAGTTCTCTAATCTACTTAAGTATATTTAGCAGCTCTTCAGCAAATTCTACACCAGAAACAGTCATTCCATCTTCATGATAAATAAGAACAAAGAAAATTAAAAAACAGGAAACAATTGGGCTTTCCATTTTACTTGCAGCCAATTCCCCGTAAAAACAATCTAAAACATGAACATGGAGCATCGAACAAACAGTACAGCACAGGAACCCTAAATGCCAATATCGTATCTGCTTCCACCACCACCCCCAGCAATGCGTACCAGGCCCCCAGTGTAACCCAGGCCTTATGTTTAACCAAAAAGTTTTCTCCACACATATCCATTAAACTTTCCCTCTCTCTCCTTTATAGTTATGCCCTCTAATGTTAGATATTTCCACCCTGGGGACAGGTTTAATGTCCACCCTATCTATGCTTCTCATAATTTTATATACTTCTATCAGGTCACAGTGGCGCAGTGGTAGAGCTGCTGCCTTACTGCGAATGCAGGTCACAGTTCCCACACTCCAAAGTGGTACAGGTTTGTAGGTTAATTGGCTTGGTTAAATGTAAATATTGTCCCTAGTGGGTGTAGGATGGTGTAAATGTGCAGGGCGCAAACTGGTAGAGCTGCTGCCTTACTGCGAATGCAGCGCTGGAGACCCCGGTTCTGTCTGTACGGAGTTTGTATGTTCTCCCCGTGACCAGATTGGGTTTTTTTCTGAGATCTTCGGTTTCTTCCCACACTCCAAAGTGGTACAGGTTTGTAGGTTAATTGGCTTGGTTAAATGTAAATATTGTCCCTAGTGGTTGTAGGATGGTGTAAATGTGCAGGGATCGCTGGCCAGAACGGACCCAATGGGCCGAAGGGTCTCTATCTTTAATGTACTAAACTAAACTAAACTAAAACGTCTCCCCTCAGCCTCCGACACTCCAGAGAAAACAATTCAAGTTTGTCCAATCTCTCCTTACAGCTAATATGCTTGAATCCAGGCATCATTCTAGAACACCTCGTTTGCACCCTCTCCAAAGCCTCCATAACAGATTCCTGCAATGGGGCCACCAGAACTGTACTATAATCAAACAATGTAATCCACACTTTAGCCCACTGCCCATCATCCTGCGAGCATGTAATACTCCACCATTACTCTCTGGCATCTCCCATTCAGCCACTGTTGAATCCATCTCGCTACTCCAATGCGGCCTAACCAAAGTACCATAAACCTGCAACATAACTTTCTGACTCTTATAATCAATGCCCTGAACAATGAAGCATACCAGTTCTTTACTACTCTATCTTCTTGGCGATATGGGTCAGAGTTCTTGTAGAGCTGGCAAATCAATTTTAACCCATTCTTGATTTCTCGCTGTAATCTTCCCAAATAGCATCACTGAGAAGAATTGTGATATAAATAATTTTGACATTATATTTGGGTTTTATTTATTGGGAAATTTGGAGATGTGTTGTAATTAACAATGTGAATGAGCTAAAACTAAATGGATTCTGAGATTGGTGGCTTTTATCTTTTTAAAAGATAAGCTTTGAATCATTGATAAAGTATCATTTGTTGTATCATTGAATTGAATCATTGAAAAGAGATACAAGGATTAATGTTGAATATCTTTTCTAATTTCTGCATGCTACGGTGGTCCCATTTTAAAGACCCTTCAATGTGTTGCTGATAACCTGATGGTTTGCAAACTGTTAATTGTCATCAACAAATAAGAAATGTTAACCTACAAACAAAACAAATAATTATTGATAACAGGGGCAAAATGCATAAACACAACCATTTTGTGGTAGATGTGCTCGGAGGATGGGGAGTTTACTTTATTGACACCATTTTGATCCACAGTTGTGCAGAGAGCCTTTATTTGAAATTGGTCCGTGTATTTTAGTCAGATAGCTTTCTGTCTTTTGTGTTATGGATCTTTATTGCTTTACTCTTGGTGGAAATTGTGATTTTGAATTTGAAGTGTGCTTACATCTTGTCATGACTATCTTGCAGTACGTTGCACATGTAATGAATTTCAAGTTGGTCACCACCTCCATCACCATCCGAGAGGAACCAAATGTGCCAGAAATAGTCAACGTGCAAATCATTGATCTAAGTACGAGTGTATTCCAACGTCCTGGAGCCCAGGGTCTCAAGTAAGAGCTTGTATTTTTTCCCCCCATTTTAGATGGAATAGACAGAAAGTTAAACATGAATGTTCGTTCGTAAGTCATTGGAGCAGAATAAGGCCATCCGGCTCATCAAGTCTATTCCGCCATTCAATAATGGCTAATCTATCTTTCCATCTCAACCCCATTCTCCTGCATTCTCCCCATGACCCTATCATTCATACTAATCAAGAACCTATCAAATCCACTGCAAAAATAGCCATTGGCTTGGCCTCCACAGCCTTCTGTGGCAATGAATTCCACAGATTCACCACCCTCGGATTCCTTCTCATCTCCAATCTAAAGGCCCTTTATTGGTCCGAGACTGACATCCTCTCCACATCCACTTTATCCATGGTTATTGAAGTAGCAATAGCAAACTACGTTTGGTTAATGTGGATCTTTGCTATTCCATTGAGGATTTGGATCCTTATTTCTTGAACTGGTGAAATGATATCATGACATACTTCAATTGAAGGTTATTTGGATTTCCAACAACTTTACTGAAATATCAGTACCACAAATTGGGCACATGATTCAGCTGTAATTTTATTGAGCGTTCAGAGGAGGATATAATGATGCTTCAGGGAGATATGGACATGGTACAGCGCGGGGGAATGGTGAGTATTTGGATAGTGTTATAAGGTCCCTAGATGTACTCGTATACATGTCACTGAAGGTCAATATGAAATATGGCTGGTGATTAGGAGGGTAAATTGTTCATTATAACGAGAGAGCTTGAATACAGCAGTAAGGAAGTCTTATTACAATTGTATCAGGCTTTGGTGAGACCGTATCTGGAATATTTTTGCCTCCTTGCCTGAGAAGGAATGTACTTGCCATAGAGGAGAAACGGCCACAGTCCACGAGACTGGTTCCAGGGTTGGTGGGTTTGCCACATGGAGAAAGAGCGAGAATGTATTCTCCAGCATTTAATATGAGTGAAAATCTTTATTGAATATTAAAAAATCTTTAAAGGACTTAATTGGCTCGATGCAGAGAGGTTGTTTCCCCCGACTGAAGAGAAAAGACCGAGAAAAGCTTTGAGAATAGGGCAAGAAAAGGTCTTTTGCTGCAGTCTCCTGGCTAGTTTCCAGAAGAATGAGGGATGTAATGCTGAGGCTTTATAAGGCACTGGTCAGACTGCTGACCAGTCTAGGACCAGAGGCCACAGCCTCAGAATAAAAGGAGATGAGGAGGAATCTCCTTTAGAAAGGAGATGAGGAGGAATTTCTTTAGTTAAAGGTTGGTTAATCTGTGGAATTAATTGCCACAGATGGCTGTGGAGGCCGTCAATCGATATTTTTAAGGCGGATATTGATAGATACTTGATTAGTACGGGTGTCAGGGGTTATGGGGAGAAGGCAAGAGAATGGGGCTGAGAGGGAAAGATAGATCAGCCATGATTAAATGGCAGAATAGATTTGATGGGCCGATTGGCCTAATGTAAGTAAGTATGTAGGTTTATTGGCCAAGAATTCACATACAAGGAATTTGCCTTGGTGCTCCGCCCACAAGTAACAACATGACATACAGTGACAGTTACGAATCAGAAAACACTAAACATTAATAATAATGAAAACATTAATGATAAAACACCATTGATCAAGCATGTGAACCAACACAATACCAGATCAAAGGGAGGCTACAGGTTTTCTGGCTGTTGAGTAAAGCAACTACTCGTGGATAAAAACAGTTTTCATGTCTGGCTGTGGCAACTTTGACAATCCGGAGTCGCCTTCCAGAGGGAAGTGATTTAAAGAGTTTGTGGCCAGGGTGAGAGGGGTCAGAGATGATCTTGCCGGCTCGCTTCCTGGCCCTTGCAGTGTACAGTTCATCAATGGAGGGAAGGTTGCAGCCAATAACCTTCTCTGCTGATTGGACGATTGGCTGCAGCCTCCAGGTGTCGTGCTTGGTGGCTGAGCCAAACCAGACCATGATGGAGAAGGTGAGAACAGACTCTGCTCCAAGAACTTATGAACTTATGAAGAGTAGCAAAATTGGGAATTGTAAAGTTTTTGAGTGAACGGGTTGTTACAGGCTTGACAGAAAAAAAGCTTTTGCATTGCCTTTTTGTGTTTGCAGAGTGGAGGCCAGACTGCATCACTGGTATGTCACTGGCCTGAAACAACACGGTATAGTTCCATCTCTCTTGGCTTCTCTTGGTGGCACAGAGTCCTCTTTGCTCAATGTCTGCTTTGAGATGAACCCAGAAGGAAGCAATGCAGATCAGCTGTTAAATGTTCAGTCTCAACCTGTGGAACTTATTTATGATGCCGTAAGTGTTGATCCTATCGCATGTTTTGGGTAATTTTGTCTGGTGAAGTGTCTTTCTTACATTCAATGTAAAATGTTTCAGGAAATTAGACATGCCTGAAGTGCTGTCTTTGTTGGAAAATAATGGAGAGCAGATGTGAGCTCATGAGCCAAATAATTTCCTTTTGTGCCTCTGCAGTTCAGTAATAAATAAAAAAAGCAAGTATCCTTGATAACTAATTCTGTTCCGAAATATACTAACGTCACCCCAGAGTCTCCCATTACCTGAGTCTGAGATAACAACATAGATTGCAACTTGATTGCAACTCATATGGCAGCACCGTGGCTCAGTGGTAGAGTTGTTACCTTACAGCACTTGCAGCGCCAGAGACCTGAGTTCGACCCTGACTACGGGTGCTGTCTGTACAAAGTTTGTACGTTCTCCCCATGACCTGCGTGGGTTTTCCTCGAGATCTTCGATTTCCTCCCACACTCCCACACAAGACATAGGTTTGTAGGTTAATTAATATAAGTGTAAAATTGTCCCTAGTGTGTTGGATAGTGTTAATGTGCGGGGATCGCTGGTCGGCCCGGACTCGGTGGGCCGAAGGGCCAGTTTTCTCTAAAACTAAAACTAAAAACTAAAACTGATCTGTTAGAATCTTTTATCCATGCCTTTGCTATTCCATTGCGTTTATGGTTGTGTTGCTAGCCACATCGCAATAACTTGTGCGAAGAAACCTGGCAGTAAAAAATACATTATGTCCAATTGGAAAAATAACTTTTTAAATAAAAACGTTTTACAAGACATGAACAGAACAGTGTACACGTCATTACACTGGCTGTTTTCTAAATCATACCCAGAAAAGATATTTACTTTAATTATCACATTTTGAAAGACACAACATTACAGATGTCTGGAGAGCAGCAACGGGAATGATCCCAGATATTAGAGATGAGTTGGAAACAATATTAGATTGGCTTCAAACTATTGTTCCTTCAGCAAGGATTAGGAGAGAACTTCACAAAGTTAAAGTGTTAAATGCCAAAGGCAAGGTGAACCCTGACAATTTGTTAGGTTAGTGAATATGTGCCTCTTTAGAAACGTGAAAATAAATTAAGTATGATTAAAGGATAAATAATAAACCCTGTAGATAACAAAGTACAATAGAATTGAAGAGTAAGTATGCTCAGAGTTCAGCTGGTGAACATCGATTGATCAAATGACATTTTCTCATCCTTCAGTTTTTAATTCATTGATTTATATATTTATAGTTATACAGCACGAAGATGCCCATTAATGCTAATCTCATTAACCTGCCATGTTCCTTTAAACATTTCCTGTCCACTTGCCTGACGGAATATCTTTTAAACGTTGTAATTGTACCCATCGCTATAACCTCCTCTGGCAGCTTGTTCCACATACACTCTACCTGCTGTGTGAAAAAATCACCCCTCTGATCCCATTTATAGGTTCCTCTCCCCCCTTAAACCTGTTAGTTTATTTTGCCCAATGCGAGTCCCATCAATTTAGGTTAATACATTAAGATGAATAAATGAATACATTAATATGTAAGATTAATACATTACTGAGATTAATCTCATCACTTTTTGCAGCGAACAATAAACAGTTTGGTGGAGTTTTTTCAGACGAACAGAGGACTCGATCTTGAACAACTAACTTCAGCTACTTTGCTAAAATTGGAAGAATTCAAAGAAAAGACTGCAACAGGTAAATGTCCTAAATGTATTTACATATAAACAAAATTAAACCACACCCTAATGTGATTGAATTTTTAAGTACAAAATGCACCCATTCTCTGTTTTAATAATTACTGTTTGCTGAAAATTATTTTCCTAGGCCTGTCATACATTATTGAAACTCGCAAAACTTTTGATATCCAAATCAATTTTAAACCGTCCTATCTTGTGGTTCCCCAGACGGGTTTCTACAATCCAACGTCAAACTTATTGATTTTGGACTTTGGAAGTTTACAGGTAAGTTCATTGCAGAGAAAACCATAAATCATTGGAGTAGAATTAGGTCATATGGCTCCTTGAAACTGTTCCTACAACTGGGGTGGCATTGTGGCGTTGCGATAGAGCTGCTGCCTTACGCCCCTGTCCCACTTAGGAAACCTGAACGGAAACCTCTGGAGAATTTGCGTCCCACCCAAGGTTTCCGTGCGGTTCCCGGAGGTTTTTGTCAGTCTCCCTACCTGCTTCCACTACCTGCAACCTCTGGCAACCACCTGCAACCTCCGGGAACTGCACGGAAACCTTGGGTGGGGCGCAAAGTCTCCAGAGGTTTCTGTTCAGATTTCGTGGGACAGGGGCATTACAGCTCCAGAGCCCTGTGTTCATTCATGACTACAGGTACTTGTTGGTACAGAGTCTGTGCATTCTCCCCGTGCCCTGTGTTGGTTTCCTCCGAGATCCTTGGATTCCTCCCACACTCCAAAGTTGTACAGGTTTGTAGGTTAATTGGCTTGGTATAAATGTAGAATTGTCCCTAGTGTGTGTAGGATAGTGTTAATATGAGGGGAACGCTGGTCGGCGTGGGCTCTGTCCGCCAAAGGCCTTGTTTCTGTGCTGTATCTCTAAACTAAACTAAACTACCACATTGAATTGTTTATCGTCAATACTATAGACCGTTGATCACAATAAAAGCTTGGATAGTCTACCTTGGATAGGTTAAGGTATCTTTATTGAAACAAGGGGTATTGATGTGAGACATATGAGAAGTAAATAAAAGTAGATGTCTTGAAAAGTGAACAGGAAGGGGCAGTGATTGGCCATATAGTTTTAAAGTAGTAGCATCAGCTAGAGTGGAAATGCCGTTCAGAAGAGGAGTGGAGCAGAAACTATCATTACATTTAATGTAAGATTCCCCACAAGGCTAGAGACAGAGAGACAGAGCTACTAAGTGACAGAGCTAAAAGTGACTGAGTACTTTAGCTAACATGGAAACAGTGAGCTGAAAAACGACCTCGTGTGCGGCAAATTTCTCTGGCTTATTGTTTGATTGTGTTTAACTCTGTCCGTACAATGTGCCTTGCTGCCTGGTATTCTCAGCTTCCAAGTGTTTGGTTCCAAAAACACACGTCGGGGGAATCAGGAGGGAAAGCCTTTGCTGGTTAGAATCATACCTAATACAAAGGAAGATGTTCATGGAGGTTGGGTCAATCATCTCAGTCCCAGGACATCCCTTTGGAGTTATTCCGGGTATTGTCCAAGACCCAACCATTTACGTCTGTTCCATCAATAACCTTCTTTCAATTGTAAGGTCAGAAGTAGAGATGCTCAGCACCATATATAACTCATCGGGTCATGAAGCAGCCCACTTCAAAATGTGGACAGATGGCTGGGCTGATAGACGGTGAGCAACTGGAGTAACTCAGCGGGACAGGCAGCATCTCTAAGAGAAGGAATGGTCACAAAAGTTCCTGGCAATGACGATATTCAACAAAAGAAAATCTAGCCATTACCCCGTGACCTTCAATGGCATCCCCATCAATGAACGCTAGCGCTATCCTGGGCATTATCATTGACCAGACACTTATCTGGCGTAGCCTTATGCACAGTCTGACTACAAGAGCAGATCAGAGGATAGGAAATCTGCAGTAAGTAACTTGCCTTGGAACTCCCCAAAGCCTGTACAAGGCTCAAGTTAGGAATTTGATGGAATACTCTTTGCACACCTTTAGACTTTACAGATACAGCATGGAACCAGGCCCATTGGCCCACAGAGTCTGTGCCAACCATCGATCACCCCATATACTTGCACTATCCTATACACACAACAATGTACAATTTTAACCAAAGCCAAATAATCTACAAACCTGGAATGTGGGAGGAAACTGGAGCACCCAGAGAAAACACATGTGGTCTCAGGGAGAACGTACCACATAGCACCCGTAGTCAGGATGGAACCCGGGTCTCTGGCGCTGTAAGGCAGCAACTCTATTGTTGCTCACTGTGCCGCCCTGAATGAGTGCAGTTTCAACAACATTCAAGAAGCTTGATATACAGCAACCCATTTGATAGACATTCACTCACTCCACCACCACACAGTAGCAACAGCTTGTATCAGATGGAAGATGCCCCGCTGCAACTCGCCAAGATTCCCTAGATTGCACTTTCCAAACTTACCAGCGTAACATGGAGGGTAAAAGCATGGGAACACCACCATTTCCTGGTAGCTTAAGTCACACAGTACCCTGACATAGAAATTATCCTCTTCACCATTACTGGGTCAAAATCCTGGAACTCTCCATTACAGCATTGTGGGAGTAGCCACATGTGTAAGGAATGCGGTGGTTCATAAAGGCTGCTTCCCCACCACCTCAAGGACAATTAGAGTTAGGCAATTAAATGCTGGCTCATATTGAGAAACCCACATACCTTGCATGAATAAAAAATATGTGGCTCCTCCATTATTCCACCATACCAGATGTCCTCCGTCAGTAAAAGTAATCTCATTTGAGACTAAAATCTGAAGAAGAGTCTCGACCTGAAACGTTACCTCTCCATGTTCTCCAGGATGCTGCCTGACCAACTGAGTTACTCCAGCACTTTGTGTCATCGTCTTGTATTGCCACTCGGGAATCAATGTCTATTGTCTATTGACGTACCCCAGGATCCATCCTTGCTTCAAAGCTTCCAAGGGTCTTGCTATTAACTGTGTGTTTTCCCCTTGCATTTGTCCTTCCAAAGTTCAACTCTTTACACTTGTTCAGATTAGACTCCATCAGATTGTCCTGCCCACATCCCCAATTAATCTCCATGCTGCTGAATCCTTTCATAACCTTCCATACCATCCACAACTCCACCAATTTTTGTGTTATCTGCAAACTTACCAATCGACCCACGTATGTTTTTGCTAACGTTTATATATTTCATAAACCAGAGGTTTGGCAACACAACTAGATAGATTGGGAAGACATATGGTATGTTTGCCTTCATTATTTGGGTCATTGAGGAGGAGTGAGGAAGTCATGATGCAGCTGTATAAGACATTTGGAGTATTGCATGCATTTCTCAGCTCCCCATTATTAGAAGGATATGGAGCCTTTGGAAAGGGCGCAGAGGAGGTTTGCCAGAATGATTACCTGTATTAGCTACAGGGAGAGGTTGGGCGAACTTGGATTGTTTTCTCGAGAATGTCGGAGGTTGAGGGGAGACGTGACAGAGGTATTTACAATTATGAGAGGCATATTATTATGAGGCACAGTCAGAATCTATTTCCCAGGATAAGAAATATCAAATACTAGAGGACATAGTTTTAAGATGAGAGTGGCAAAGTTTAAAGAGACGTGTGGGATAAGTTTATTACATAGAAGGAACACGGTGTCAGAGGTGGTGTGGAGACAGATATAATAGTGGCAAGTAAGAAACTTTTGAATAAGTACATGGATATGCCAAGAATGGGGGGAATATTGGCAGATCTTGATGGTCTACAGAAATTATTTTCTGAGGTTTGGCAAGAGTTGTTCAGAAGTTTGAGTTTGAGCCAAATTGTTGACCAGAAATTCCAATCAGCCGTTTTGTACAAACAAAGAAATGCAGGTTTATAGGAAAGGTAGACAAAAGTGCAAGAGAAACTCAGCGGGTCAGGTAGCATCTCTGGAGAAAAAGGATAGGTGACGTTTTGGGTTGCGATCCGTCTTCAGACGATCCGATGTCGCTGAGTAATGAGCCTGTCCCACTACTGTCGATACCCGTCATAGGTCATAGGCCGAAAATGTTCAACATGTTAAAAATCCAGCAGTGACCAGAAAAACGCTACGACTCTTTGGGCGACTGCGGAGATGACTCACGATCATACAGGCAACACCCTGGCGACATGTCGCGGAGTGAAGCCTCTATGGTTGGTAGTAGTCGCTCAAAGAGTTGCTCCTTGTTCTGGTCGCCGCAGGATTTTCAACATATTGAAAATTTTCGGCGACCTGCAACGACCTATGACAGGTGCCGGCAGTCGCCGAAAATGTTGCGTAAGTGGGACAGGCCCATTACTCTGGTACTTTGGGTCTATCATTGCTGTTTTGTACTTAGCACTGAAAGCTTGCACCGTGATCTTTGGGAATTTTGAGCTATCTTGTTGCATGTGAATAACAAAGCATGTACAAATAATAAATGTATCTCTTGTCAGTTAAACAGCATTGACCACAATGATCTGAAAGCAACATCTCCAAACTTATCCTTGGAGGAAATCCTGCAACGAGCCTATGAAGAGTTTGTTGTGGAGCTCAGAAGTGTTCAACTTTTCTTCAGTGAACCAGGTATATATTTTAAATTATATTTTAAATTGGCGAGCCTTTCCTTAGAGCTTAAATCCCCACTTTGAGTCCTTCACTGTCTGTGCATTGTCAAGTAGTTTAAACTGGTCAGAGACTGCTGAAAGATAGCACAGCTCTGATACAGTGGTCGTATTCAGCCTTCTGTGTCACAAGCTCATGGTTTGAAATCTCCCAGAGACGTTAGTACTAAACCCAGTTGAAGGTCCACATGCAGCACTGAAGAGTGATGTTCAACGGAGCCGAATTTCAGTGAATATTTAAGATCCCAAGATATTCTTTGGGAGAAGTGCTTGAGCTGTCCCCTGTGTTCTAGGCAATATTTATTGTTCAGCTAATATACTTGTTATGTTGCAGAATGCCCTGTAACAATTTAGCTGTGGTGTTTCCTGTATCACTGCACTTCAATAAAGTATTTTATTGGTTGTAAAGCATTTTGGGATTTCCTCGTACTGTGAGAGGAACGATATAAACATGTCTTTAACAGTCATGGAGTCAGGAGAAAGGCTGATAATTTGTATTAATACATTGCTTTCCTGAGATTTGTCAAGAGTTGTTCAGAACTTATACATGCCGATAAAGTTGCCCTTCAATGAGTTAACCCCACATGCTTGTGCCTGGCCCATATCCCTCCAAATGTTTTCTATCCATGGACCTGTCCAATTGTCTTTTAAATGTTATAATTATCTTGAAAGGCGCCCATAAATAAAATTTATTATTATTATTATTACCGCCATGATGTTTTTCCTGACCGAAAAGACAACTCCGCCTCTCTTTACTTCACCCATCCCTCCTGCAGCATATGAACCTGGATCATTGAGCTGCCTTTCCTGTCTCTTCATGAGCCACATTTCTGCAATAGTTATAATATCCCATTTCCATGTACTTATCCATGCCCTCAGTTCATGTGCCTTATCCATCAAGCCTCTTGCATTGAAATCAATGCAGTTTTATCCAATTAACCCACAAACCTGCATGTCTGGAGTGTGGGAGGAAACCTGAGCACCCAGAGAAAACCCATGCAGTCACAGGGAGAAGGTGCAAACTCCGTACATACTCGTAGTCAGAATCAAACTTGGGTATCTGGCACTATAAGGCAGCAACTCTAGTTCAGGTACAATCCATCCGTTCCTGTAGTACTGGTTACTCCTACCCCAGCATTTTAAAGTGTGCAGAATGGGTTGCTTCAGCCTATTTTTCCTGAAGCAAGACAAGAGGTGCTGGCGTGCAGTGAATGGGGGATTTTAATGCAGAATAAGTTGAGCTGTAGCAGGAGCACTGAGTGTCAAAAAGAAGTATTCCACTTCCTGGAGTCCATTCTTGGAGTTAAATTGTTTTGAAATTCAGAAATTGTTTCCTCGGATGCCGAGTTGTATAGCACATAAATACACGCTTTGGCCCATGGAGTCTGCACTGCCATCTCATAAAT
Organism: Leucoraja erinaceus; assembly: GCF_028641065.1. Lineage (NCBI taxonomy): Eukaryota > Metazoa > Chordata > Chondrichthyes > Rajiformes > Rajidae > Leucoraja > Leucoraja erinaceus. The sequence goes on along the minus strand of NC_073412.1, from coordinate 14,069,705 downwards.
TCCCATCAACTCCCCCTTCCCATTCCCTCCCAGATCCCACCTCACATCTACATGCACTAGCACAAGAAGTGGGCGATTGTCAAAACCCCCAACTCGACTTGTTATGTAAAATTGTTGTGTAATTATTTTGTAGTTTTGTAGTATGAAGAGTGTTATTTGTGGTACTTTATCCACAGTAAATTGATTAAAGGTTCAAGTTATTAGTTTTGACCAACGTTGGAGATGTAAGGTCATTTAAGGGAAGGGGGAGAATTGTAATTATAGTAAAGGGGGAGATGTGATGTATATGTAATATAAATGTCAGTGCCCCTTTAATATAAATGCCTGTGTCTCGTGATTGAGGTCAGGTGACCTTCGAGAAGCTTCCGTGGGTTGTTCAGATTAAATCTTACTTACAAGATGTCGGATGTGTTTTCTTTGTGCTAGTCACAACAGGGCCTTACGTGGTCTCAAACTTTACACAACTGATTAACCTACCAACCAGCATGACCTTGGGATCTGGGAAGAAGCCAGAGCAGCTGGGAGAAATGCACGCTATCATGTGGAAAATGTTCACTGATGTGTGGTATTTGGATGCCAAGATGCAGTGATTTTTCCACTCAGATTTGTAATGCATAATATTCTCAATTGTTGTACTCTTCAGCATAGTGCCAGAGTAGAGTTTAGTCTCAGCATGTTGTACGAAGAAAACATCACAATAATCATCATTGCATGAAACATTTATTTATTGAGAATTTAAATTGTATTTATCCCTGGCCTAAGATATGTTACAGTTTGGAATCTGTGTAATCTCTTATTTCCAGCTATCTATTGCTCCAATTTGTGATCAGATTTTGAAATATTTCTCATTTAGCAGGGGAGGTTGGATAACATGACCATTAGTGAGGCAATACTTAGTTCACTTTGGTGAACCAGAGTGAATTATCTTGGTATTTTCATATGGTATTCAGTCAGAATTAAACAGCACAGATCCAGGCCCTTCAACCCACCAGGTTGACACTGACAATGTTGCCCACCTACACTGAACCCATTTGCTTGATTATGAGTTAAGTTTAGTTTATTGTCACATGTGCCGAGGTACAGTGAAAGGCTTTTGTTGCGTGCTAACCAGTCAGCGGAAAGACAATACACGATTACATTTGAGGCATCCACGGTGTATAAATACAGGATAACGGGAATAACGGGAATTTGATGCAAACGACGTTTAGTTTATGACTGTATCCTTCTATGCCTTGCTGCAACAACAATGGGAGCTCGGCTGCAAGGAAAACCCGGAGAAAACATCGAGGGAAGCGGGGCGGGATTCAGAATAGGCTGAAAGCCCAAGCCTTTCGTCCACCTCTGCCCAGCATTCTTCTGGCGAATGTCCAGTCCCTGGAAAACAAGCTGGATGACCTCAGGGCGAGGGTCAGATTCCAGCGGGACATAAGGGACTGCAACATCCTCTGCCTGACTGAAACATGGCTGACCTCGCTGATTCCGGATCAGGTAATCTGCCCAACCGAGTCCTTCACTGTCCACCGTGCTGACAGAACAGAAGCATCTGGGAAATCCAAGGGTGGAGGAGTCTGCTTCATGACCAATAACAACTGGTGCAACCCTGGAAATATCAAGATGCTTTCCCGTTCTTGCTCGCCGGACCTGGAGCACCTGACAATCTCATGCCGCCCATTCTACCTTCCCCGGGAGTTCGGCTCAGTGATCGTCACAGCCGTCTACATTCCACCGCAGGCGGACACCGACGTGGCACTATCGGCCCTACACGATGTGCTATGTTGACATCAAAACAAGTACCCGGATGCGGCTATGGTGGTGGCTGGAGATTTTAATAAATCAAATCTCAAGAAGGTCATGCCGAACTTCTACCAACACATCACGTGTGCCACCAGGGGGGAGAGAACTTTGGACCACTGCTACACACCGTTCAGGAAAGGCTACAAGGCCGTTTCACTCCCTCCCCTAGGAAAATCTGACCACGCTGCCATTTTCCTGTTGCCGGAGTATAAACAGAGGATAGTTCGGGAAGCGGTAGAGACGAGGGACGTAAAGCGGTGGTCCGACCAGTCAGAGGCCATGCTGCAAGATGCACTGAGTGATGTCGACTGGAATATGTTCGAAGCAAGTTCCAGTGACGTCAGTGAGTTCGCGGAAGCAGTCACGGACTTCATCGCAACAGTAACCGACAACATCGTCCCCACGGTAAGGGTAAGCACCTTTCCGAACCAAAAACCCTGGGTAGACAGGTCTGTTCGTGTGGCCCTGAATGCTCGCACCGCTGCCTACAACTCGGGCCTGGCATCAGGAAACATGGACGTCTACAAGGCAGAGTCCTACCGACTGCGAAGGGCGGTGAAGGACGCAAAGAGAAGGTACAGGGACAAGATGGAGTTACAGATGGAGCAGCAGGACACCAGAAGCCTGTGGCAGGGGCTACGGATTGTAACCAACTACCGGAGCACCCCTCCCTCATCCGCAAGTGCCGGCACCTCCCTAGCTGACGACCTGAACTCCTTTTACGCTCGTTTCGAGAGGGGCAACACCACTCCAGGTCTGCCGACTATCGACAATACCGCCAGCGGGCTGGCTACCGAAGCTGAAGGGAGGAATGTGCACACATTCTCGCTGTCCGAGCACGACGTGAGGAGGGCACTGACACGGGTGAACACAAGAAAAGCTGCAGGCCCCGATGGCATCTCGGGGCGAGTACTCAAGTCCTGTGCTACGCAGCTAGCTCCAGTGCTCACTACAATATTCAACCTCTCCCTGGACAAGTCCGTGGTCCCTGCCTGCTTCAAAAAATCCATCATTGTACCGGTACCAAAAAATGCCTCCCCAGCCTGTCTGAATGACTACCGTCCGGTGGCCCTTACCTCGGTAGTCATGAAATGCTTTGAGAGGCTGGTGAAGAATCACATCTGCGCCTTCCTCCCTCGGAACATGGACCCGTTGCAGTTCGCATACCGTCCGAACAGGTCCACGGACGATGCGGTCTCCCAGGTCTTGCACACCGCTCTCTCCCATCTGGACAGCCAGAAGGGGGGCTACGTGAGGATGTTGTTCATAGACTACAGTTCAGCCTTCAACACGATAGTCCCCACCAGACTGGCCGGGAAGCTAATGGAATTGGGGCTCAACACCTCCCTGTGTGCCTGGGTCCTGGACTTTCTCACCGCCAGGCCCCAGGTAGTCAAGATGAGAGGGAACACATCGAAGTCCCTCACCCTGAGCACAGGATCGCCCCAGGGTTGCGTCCTCAGCCCCCTATTGTACTCCCTGTACACACATGACTGTGTGGCTAGGTTCAGCTCCAACTCATTAATTAAGTTTGCTGATGACACTGTGGTGGTGGGCCTGATCTCAGACAACGACGAGAAGGCCTACCGGGAGGAGGTGGCTGATCTAGCACTCTGGTGACAGGATAACAGCCTCCTCTTGAACATCAAAAAAACGAAGGAGCTGATCATGGACTTTAGGAGGGAACATCATCCGAGGATGTACACTCCATTGAGGATAAATGGGGATCCTGTGGATAGGGTGAACTGTTTTAAATATCTGGGAGTTCACATCTCCGAGGATATGACATGGGCATCACACGCCTCAGCATTCGTGAGTAAGGCAAGGCAGCGCCTTTACTACCTCAGGCAATTGAGGAAATTCAGAGTGTCTCCGAGGATCCTCCAGTGCTTCTACGCAGAGGCGGTGGAAAGCATCTTGTCCGGGAACATTACCATCTGGTTTGGGAATTGCTCTGCCAAGGACAAGAAGGCTCTGCAGAGAATAGTGCGTTTGGTCGAACGCACTATGGGAACTTCACTCGCCCCCCTGCAGGAACTATACATCAGGAGGTGCAACTCCAGAGCCAACAATATCATGAGAGACCCCTTCCACCCCTGTAACGGACTGTTCCAGCTGCCACGGTCAGGCAAACGCCTCCGTTGCCATGCGGTGAGAACGGAGAGGTTGAGAAGGAGTTTCTTCCCAGAGGCCATTCGGACTGTAAACGCCTATCTCACCAGGGACTAACTCTACTGAACGTTTTTCCTTCCATTATTTATTATGTAAAAGAATATGTGTGTTATGATTGTGTTTATAGTTTGTTTGGTTGTTTCGTTGTTTGTCTTTTGCACAAAAGTCCGCGAGCATTGCCACTTTCATTTCACTGCACATCACGTATGTGTATGTGACAAATAAACTTGACTTAACTTGACTTGAGTCCAAGGACAATGGCCTTTTCCCGCTCTCACAGCTCATCTTCCACTCTACCACGTATCTCCCTGTCATCTCTTTTGTCATCCATGTCATCACTTAACCATATAACAATTACAGCACGGAAACAGGCCATCTCGGCCCTACAAGTCCGTGCCGAACAAATGTTTTTTCCCCTTAGTCCCACCTGCCTGCACTCATACCATAACCCTCCATTCCCTTCTCATCCATATGCCTATCCAATTTATTTTTAAATGATACCAATGAACCTGCCTCCACCACTTCACTTCCACTGAAGCTACCACTCTCTGGAGATTAGGTAGGCGGCTCATTCCACACCGCTACCACTCTCTGAGTAAAGAAGTTCCCCCTCATATTACCCCTAAACTTCTGTCCCTTAATTCTGAAGTCATGTCCTCTTGTTTGAATCTTCCCTATTCTCAAAGGGAAAAGCTTGTCCACATCAACTCTGTCTATCCCTCTCATCATTTTAAAGACCTCTATCAGGTCCCCCCTTAACCTTCTGACCTCCAAAAGAATAAAGACCTAACTTATTGAACCTCTCTCTGTAACTTAGTTGTTGAAACCCTGGCAACATTCTAGTAAAACTCCACTGTACTCACACTATTTTGTTGACAGCCTTACTATAATTGGACGACCAAAAGTGTACACCATACTCGAGATTTGGTCTCACCGATGCCTTGTACAATAGTAACATTACAGCACAGCTTCTATACTCCATGCTCTGATTTATAAAGGCTAGCATACTAAAAGCTTTCTTTACCACCCTATCTATATGAGATTCCACCTTCAAGGAACTATGCACGGTTATACCCAGATCCCTCTGTTCAACTGTATTCTTCAATTCCCTACCATTTACCATGTACGTCCTATTTTGATTTGTTCTGCTAAGGTGTAGCACCTCACATTTATCAGCATTAAACTCCATCAGCCATCTTTCAGCCCATTTTTCCAAATGGCCTAAATCACTCTGTAGACTTTGAAAATCCTCTTCATTATCCACAACACCCCCTATCTTGGTATCATCTGCATACTTACTAATCCAATTTACCACACCTTCATCCAGATCATTGATGTACATGACAAACAACAATAGGCATAACTGCCCATCTACATTGCCCCCAACTCCCCTGCCATCCAGCTATGCTTGGAGTCATTTATAGTGGCCGATTCATTTACCCGTCTGCATGATTTTGAGACGTGGGAGCAAACTGGAGCTCCTGGCAGGAATCTATGGAGGTGGAGAATATGGAAACTCCCCAGATTGCATCAGAGGCTTGAATTAAACATGGGTTGCAGGAGCTGTGAGGCAGAACCAGTAACTGGTGCCAGGATCAATCACCCCTGGAAATAGCCATAAACCTGGCTGCTAAATTAACAAGACACACAATACTGCTAACAATAATCTGCGGACATCAATCAGGCATAATCTAGTCTGCGGTAAATGGCTTTTATTTGAAGATTTGAATAGATTTTATGATAATTGGTTGCTGTAGAAGCTACACAGTGATGCATAGCAACCAGATTTGGATCTCTTTGTGTTTTCATTTGGAAAATAAAAATAACTGGTTGCACAACGTTGATTACGTGATGCAACCTCGATCTTCTCAACAATCAGTGACGTACTTTTGAAATGTCATCTTTTGATGTAGAAATAGGCAATCAAAGTGTATTGATAATGCGGCTAGAGGGGATTTAATGGGATTTTCAAAAGCAATTGTAATTTCAAATGTTAGTATTAACAAAAAAATCAATTCAACTTGTTCAGGTCAAGATTGGAAGTCTGCTCGCAAGCAGTACTCCTCTTCTCAGCACATACTGCAACCCCTGGACGTCAAGATGCAGCTTTCCAGAGCCATCGTGGAGAAAGACAGCAGAATACCCAAGTATGTTTGCTATACAGTGCAGAAAGGAACAGCAGATGCTGGTTTATACCCGTTGGACACAAAGTGCTGGAGTAATTCAACGGCTCAGGCAGCATCTGTGGAGAAAAACGATGGGTGATGTTTTGGATCGACCCTTCTTCAGACCAGCCCAAAACGTCACCCATCTTTTTTTCTCCAGAGGCTGCCTGGCCTGCTGAGTAACTCCAGCACTTTGTATCTATCTAATGTTTATTATAGATAGTAGACAATAGGTGCAGGAGTAGGCCATTCGGCCCTTCGAGCCAGCACCGCCATTGAATTTGATCATTGCTGATCATCCCCAATCAGTACGCCGTTCCTGCCTTCTCCCCAAATCCCCTGACTACGCTATCTTTAAGAGCCCTATCTAGCTCTCTCTTGAAAGTATCCGGGTAACTGGCCTCCACTGCCTTCTGAGGCAGAGAATTCCACAGACTCACAACTCTCTGTATGAAAAATTGTTTCCTCATCTCTGTCCTAAATGGCTTACCCCTTATTCTTAAACTGTGGCCCCTGGTTCTGGACTACCCCAACATCGGGAACATGTTTCCTGCCTCTAGTGTGCCCAAACCCTTAATAATCTTATATGTTTCAATAAGATCCCCTCTCATCCTAAATTCCAGAGTATACAAGCCCAGCTGCTCCATTCTCTTAGCATATGACAGTCCCACCATCTCGGGAATTAACCTTGTGAACTTACGCTGCACTCCCTCAATAGCAAGAATGTCCTTCCTCAAATTTGGAGACAAAAACTGCACACAATACTCCAGGTGTGGTCTCACTAGGGCCCTGTACAACTGCAGAAGGACCTCTTTGCTCCTATACTCAACTCTTGTTTTGAAGGCCAACTCGCTTTCTTCACTGCCCGCTGTACCTACATGCTTTCTTTCATTGACCAATGAACAAGGATCCACAGATCCCGTTGTACTTTCCCTTTTCCCAACTTGACACCATTTAGATAATAATCTTCCTTCCTGTTTTTTCTACCAAAGTGGATAACCTCACGTTTATCCACATTAAACTGCATCTGCCATGCATCTGCCCACTCACCCAACCTGTCCAAGCCACCCTGCATTCTCATAGCATCCTCCTCACAGTTCACACTGCCACCAGCTTTGTGTCATCTGCAAATTTGCTAATGTTACATAATCCCTTCATCTAAATCATTAATATATATTGTAAATAGTTGCGGTCCCAGCACCGAGCCTTGCGGCACCCCACTAGTCACTAGTTCTGAAAGGGACCCGTTAATCCCTTCTCTTTGTTTCCTGTCTGCCAACCAATTTTCTATCCATGTCAGCACTCTACTCCCAATACCATGTGCCATAATTTTGCCCACTAATCTCCTATGTGGGACCTTCTCAAATGCTTTCTGAAAGTCCAGGTACACTACATCCACTGGCTCTCCCTTGTCCATTTTCCTAGTTACATGCTCAAAAAATTCCAGAAGATTAGTCAAGCATGATTTCCCCTTCGTAAATCCATGCTGACTCGGACCGATCCTGTTACTGCTGACCAAATATGCCGATTTTCATCTTTTATGATTGACTCTAGTATCTTCCCCACCACCGATGTCAGGCTAACTGGTCTATAATTCCCCGTTTTCCCGCCTTTCTTAAAAAGTGGGATAACATTTGCTACCCTCCAATCCACAGGAACTGATCCTGAATCTAAAGAACATTGGAAAATGATCACCAATGCGTCCACGATTTCTAGAGCCACTTCATTTACTACCCTGGGGTGCAGACCATCAGGCCCTGGGGATTTATCAGCCTTCAGTCCCATCAGTCTACCCAACACCATTTCCTGCCTAATGTGGATTTTCTTCAGATCCTCCTCATCCCTGATCCTCTGGCCACTAGTACATCAGGAAGAGTATACAGCTGATTTTAATGTCCTTTTGGCGAATATTGAATTTCAGCAAAGCAAGGTCCATATTCTTGCATGTTTAATAGTTTCTGTTTCAGTGTCTCCAACATACACATAGAAGTAGCAGCTTCAGGGCCCTCTTGTGAAATTGCCAATTGCCCATGATGCCAAATGGCAGCTGCCCAAATTTGACCTGATCTTACTTTGTATCTTTAATATTATTTTACAAATGAAATAAAATCATATTTGGTAGATGAAAATACTTAAATCTCTTACTCATTTATGCAAGAATAATCACACTGGTTTGCAATTGTCAGGGAATGAGCATTTGCTATAAGTAGTCGCTAACACAAAAAGAAATTTCAGAACACTAATCTAGGACGGCACGGTGGCTCAGCGGTAGAGTTGCTGCCTTACAGCGCCAGAGACCCGGGTTCAATCCTGACTATGGGTGCTTGTTGGTATGGAGTTTGTACGTTCTCTCTGTGACCTATGTGGGTTTTCTCCGGGAGGTCAGGTTTCCTCCCAAACTCCAAAGACGTACAGGTTTGTTGGTTAATTGGCTTGGCATAATTGTGAATTGTCCCTAGTGTGTGTAGGATAGTGTTAGTGTGCGGGGAATGCTGGTCAGTGTGGACTCGGTGGGCCAAAGGGCTTGTTTCTGCACTGTATCCCTAAACTAAACTAAACTAGACAAAATTAAACTAATTGTAATAAAATTAGACACCCTCAGTGACTCGTGAATTTCATGAAAGAGTGCCTCTATCATAAGTAGTGATGTGGCTCAGTTGGGTTTAAGTTACACTGTGTAATGTAGACGGAAGCTCTGGTGCAATGCCGAGGGAGTGCTTGAGATGGAGGGTGAAGTAGGGCAGAAGTGTGGGTGACTGTTCTGAAAATGAGTTCCAATTACACTGGAATTTGAATTCCGCTGATTAAATAATTTAGACTTTAGAGATACAGCGTGGAAACAGGCCCTTCGGCCTACCCAGTCCGTGCCAACCAGCGATCCCCGTACACTAGCACTATCCTACATACTAGGGACAATTTACAATTTTACCGAAGCCAAATTAACCTTAACCTACAGACCTGTACGTCTTTGGAGTGTAGAAGGAAACTGGAGCACCCGGAGAAAACCCACTTGGTCGCAGGGAAAACGTACGAACTCTGTATAGTCAAGATCAAACCCAGATCTCTGGCACTGTTAGGCAGCAACTCTACCACTGCGCAATTGTGCCGCTCTTAATTCTGGTGTTATAAGAGGTATACAGAAGTTATGAGAGGCATAGATAAGTTAGACGGTCAGAACTTTTATTCCCACTGTGAAAATGTCAAGACTAGAGGGCATAGCTGTAAGGTGAGCGGGACAAACTTCAAAAGATATGTGGCGGTGCAAGTTTTTAATTACTGGGTGGCTGGAATGCACTACCAGGGGTGGAATGCAGTTTACGAGGCTTTTAGTTGGCACATGGATATGCAGGGAATGGAGGGATATTGATCATATGCAGGTTGAGCAGATTAGTTTATTGTAGCCGTGTTCGGCACAGACATTGCTTGCTGAAGGGCCTGTTCCTGTGCAGTACTGTTGTATATTACAGAATGTCCAATCAATGATAGTAATGGTGATTTTGAATGTCGCGGATTGTTTCACTGAAGTGATTATTTTTCAGGTTTAAAGTATCGGGGGAACTCCCTTTGCTCCACATCAAAATGTCTGATCAAAAACTGCGAAGTGTTTGTCAACTTGCTGATAGTATTCCCCTTCCTCCGACGTTGTCATCCACCAGCTCGCCTGTCAGGCCGAAGGTCAGTGTGATGCCTGATACTATCCAATGTACTGCATTCTCTCTGATACTCGCCACGTTATGGTGTTGGAAAATGTACACTTCAAATGGCATGACTCTTCAATGGAGTTCTGCAGATCGCTGAGGGAAGCTTTTCTTGTCTGCTGGCAATTTAGTTTAGTTTAGTTTAGAGATACAACGCAGAAACAGGTCCTTCGGTCAACCGAGTCCGCACCGACCAGTGATCCCCGATCTTGGAGAAAACCCACATAGTCACAGGGAGAACGTACAAGCTCCATACGCACAGCACCCATAGTCAGGATCGAACCTGGGTCTCAAACGCTGTAAGACAGCTTCTCTACTGCTGGGCCACCGTTCCACCATTGGCACGGTGATCGCAGTTTTGCTCATTGCGCAATCCCAATAGTTACCAAGGATAAATATTTCTCCTTTACATTGAAAACAGAAAGTGCTGGCAATTCTCACCAGGTCCAGGCACATTTGCAGAAAGAAGCAGAGCTAATGTTTCAGGTTGCAGGCACTTATATATATTTGCATGGCATGGTTAACAATCCATCAGTGGCACAGGGTGAGCCAGTGGAAATGCTTGTGATACGATCCCTCAGGGCAAATGTTCAGTATGTGAGCAATTTGTATGGGAACCATGAACTGGTTTGGTTCAGGAATAGCTACTTCCCCACAGCCAACAGGCTATTAAACTCGGCTCGGACAAAACTCTGATTATTAATAACCCATTATCTGTTATTTGCACTTTATCAGTTTATTTATTCATGTGTGTATATATTTATATTATGGTATATGGACACACTTATCTGTTTTGTAGTAAATGCCTACTATGTTCTGTGTGCTGAAGCAAAGCAAGAATTTTATTGCCCTATACAGGGACACGTGACAATAAACTCACTTGAACTTGAACTTGAAATACCTGACATTAGACTGGTGTCAAGTCTTGTCTTAAATTGAGACCAAGTAACATTGAAGCTTCAAAATTCCATGTGTTGGCATGTTGTCATTGCCACAGTACTGCTGATAGGAAAAATAATTGATTCATTCCATTTTAAAGATTAACTCAATGTTTCCGTGCACCACAATGTGGTGCGTGGTTTATGCCCCTTGCATCTTGATCATGAAGCACCTCAGAGATCTTATTCAACGAGACCGCCCCCCCCAGATCCTGCATTAATGATACGCTTAAGACGTTTGTCATGATAAACAGACTGTGAGACAATATCATTCATGTTCGACTGAAAACTTAAAAGTGGCATTTGTGTAATTTGATACTCTGGGTTAATAACATTTCCTATTTGTCTTAAAAATCATTATTTCAGATAATTTTCAGAATAAATTTCAGATAATTCTCTTCAAATAATTCATTTTACATTAATAGTAACTATTTTTCTATCTCCATGGATGCTTCCTGACTTGCTGAGTATCTTCAGTTGTTACTGTTTTTATTTCTACAGTGTTTTGATTTCTGAACACATTTTACCATCTATGCATTCTTTGCATTTTGACAATGCACTGAATTGATGAGCATTAAAAAAAAAAGTCAACTTTTTAAAAATGTTCTTTAAATCTAATGAATACTGGTTGATAGTCACTATGAATGAAGTGATATAAGGGAATCAGCCTCCATGAAGGCAAATGATGAGGAATTGAGAGTGATTTAATAGGAACTGAAATGGACTGAATGTTGGATCTTTGTTGCATTTCAGTCGATACCTATATCCAAACGTCATTTTTTTACTGAAGATAGATACGAAGTACTGGACTAACTCAGCGGGTAGGCAGCATCTCTGGAGAAAAGGAATAGGTGACGTTTCGGGTTCTTCAGGCTGACTAAAGAAACGTCACCTATCCTTGAGAGATGCCACCTGACCTGCGAAGTTTAGTTTATTGTCACGTGTACTGAGGTACAGGGAAAAGCTGTATAGGAAGGAACTGCAGATGCTGGTTTATACCTAAGAAAGACACAAAGTGTTGAAGTAAATCCAATTTTCTTTCTGTCTGGTAGATGGTACGTGTAAGACCAGTAGAGGTGTTTGACCCACGTCTCGTAGTAATTGGTTCATCAGCATCATTGGAAGAATCAAGTAAGTATCTCGCATCTGTTTTGACCCAAGATCCATTTATCACTGTATAACTGATGTCATTTGCTTTGGTTTTTTTAAAGTAATGCAATGCATCCTTCAAATCTAAATTTTTGATTTAAGTACCTTCTTTAAATGATCGAAGCACAAAAGCAGCAAAATTAGTTTGATTCTCACAGTACCTTGCATTATTAGGTGGTAAAACTGGAAAGGAGTACTGAGACGGTGGTGGGTCTGTGGAACAAGCTCCTCTCTGTGATTCCTGCTGCTGTCCGGCCCTACAGCCACGTTTAAACGCTACCACAGCCAGGTGTTGTTTTCTCGGGGCTTACCTGCAGCTCCATCTTCTGCCTCGACGATTCCAAATCCCGTTCCAGACCTCCTGGTTCGGACTCAACCCACATTTATCCCTTCGTTATCACCTCCCCCACAGGCAACAATGGACCATTGTGGGCTCTGATCTGTTCTGTACATTTCCATACCTCTATTTTCCCTCTTCCTTGACTGTCTGAAGCAGGGTCTTGACCCCAAACATCACCTATTCCTTTTCTCCAGAGATGATGTCTAACCTGCCGAGTTACTCCAGCATTTTGTGTCTATGTTCGGTGTTCACCAGCATCTGTAGTTCCTTCCCGCACATTTTGCCAGAGAAGGTAATTGAGGCAGTTAGACTGGTGCATAGATAGGAAAGGTTCAGAGATAAATAGACAAAAGTCAACAGGTGCAGGAGTAGGCCATTTGGCCCTAACTTGCTGGAATCCCATTTGGCCAGCACCACCATTCAATTTGATCATGGCTGATCATCCCCAATCAGTATCCCATTCCTGCCTTCTCTAAATGAGGCAAATGTGGGTAAATGTGACTTGTTAGATGGGGCATGGACTAGTTGGGCCAAAGAGTCTGTTTCTATGCTGCATTACTGTGACTGTCAAGGGTGAAGAATGTTGTAAAACAGGATCTTGTACATCTAAATGTACATCAGCACTTTGGTCACCTTGTTTTTTAAGGTGCTTAACAAATAAAGTTATTATTATTATTATTATTAAATGCAAAGTTATGACACTGATAAGTATTGTAGGAAGGAACTGCAGATGTTAGTTTAAACCAAAGATAGTCACAAAATGCTGGAGTAACACTGTGTGACATGCAGCATCTCTGGATAGAAGGAATGGGTGATGTTTCGGGTTGAGACCCTTCTTCAGACTCTAATGCTATGAAACCAGCTGTGTATCTAGGCTGTTGTGGCACAAGCTGCAGAAGCTATTTCACAGCATTAATTAGAACTACATGAATATCGCAAAGCTTTACAGTACAGACTGGAGATCACTTTTATTTCCACTTATGCACAGGATTGTTAACGTTTAGTTATAGTCACATGTACAGAGGTACAGTGAAAGTCTTTCCAAGGTACAGTGAAAAGCTTGTGAAAATTGGAAATTGAGATTTTTTGTGTGTTTTCGGGTTAAGATAAGAGTATTAAACATCGCTCCAGACAAATTGAAGCAAACACATATTGGTGCATGAAAGAAAGTATTGCTGTGCAATGGTAGACAAAAATGCTGGAGAAACTCAGCGGGTGAGGCAGCATCTATGGAGCGAAGTAAATAGGCAACGTTTCGGGTCGAAATCTTTCTTCAGACTGTCCATAGATGCTGCCACACATGCTGAATTTCTCCAGCATTTTTGTCTACCTTCGATTTTCCAGCATCGGCAATTACTTCTTTAACATATTGCTGTGCGATGTTCATTAACATAGAAACATAGAAATTAGGTGCAGGAGTAGGCCATTCGGCCCTTCGAGCCTGCACCGCCATTCAATATGATCATGGCTGATCATCCATTAGAGTCATACAGTGTGGAAACAGGCCCATTGGTCCAACTAAGTTATCCGCTGATTACTCCACTAAGTATTTGCAATCTTTGCCCTTTAGTGATACATATTTGCATCTCTGAGCATAAAAGATTGAGGAAGTTCTCTTGGACTGGAATTTAACATTCCGTATTTCCTGCGAGAATGACAAACATGAGATGAACAATTCATAAAATAACTTGCTGGAATCCCATTCCCCAACTGCCCTGACAAACTTTGATAGCTTGTCTGTTAAAGGCTACGGAGGAATCTTTAACTGAGCTTGGGTGCCTGCTTAACAGAAACACTATTCAAAGATTACTTAAAAAATGAGTGAAAATGCATTCAATTCAATGTTACTAAAACAACAATGTGTAATTAAAAGCAAAATGATTAAAGCACGTGGGTTTTCCCGCATGGTGGAGCCCTGCTCAGCTGTGGGCTTGCTGTTCCTCAGCTTGGCCTCCTTGATGAAATGTGGAGAGGTGGGTGTGAGGTGCAGTCACGGTGGAAGACCCCAGCCCCCTCACTGGCACCGATCTTTTCCTGTTTCTGGGGCTGATTTAGATAGCGGTGTTTGAGCCTGGCCTACCAATAGACAATAGACAATTGGTGCAGGAGTAGGCTACTCAGCCCTTCGAGCCAGCAACTCCATTCAATGTGATCATGGCTGATCATCTCCAATCAGTACCCCCGTTCCTGCCTTCTCCCCATACCAGGCCTCCATTATCGTTCCGCAGCAGACGAAACCTCCTCCATCATCGATCTGTGGTGGGCAAGTTGGGCCGGTTTGCTGGGAGGGTCCTGGCCCGCCGATTGACGACTTAATATTGGTTGGGGTACAGGAATAGATCCAGCGAGTGCTTTGCCGGTTCTATCCCTGCAGCAGGCAATTGTATGTGCCATGTATTTGTATTTTGTATTTTGCCAAATTTGAGACAGCATCAATAATACACGCTGTATAATGCCAACGAAAGGAAGCCAGTTCAATACATTTGCAGTATCCTGTTGACTTGGTATTCCTTAGGTTCACTTGGATCTGAAGAGGAATTCAGTGATGCAAGGGAAGGGGCTGTCGTGCCAAGTCCAGCTGCAGTGGCTGATGAAGCCCAGCAAGAAGACAACGAAACTTCAAGCGAGGAGCTCACAGATCTCCAGCTGAAGTTTGAAGTTAAGGAGGTAGAAATAATTTTAATATGTTCCCTATTGGTTTGTATTCTTTATCAATAATTCAGCTTTTGGAAAACATGTATTTTTTCATTATGATGGATTTAGAGTTTGGACTGGTTTTGTCTGAGTCTTAGATTTGTACAGCACAGACACAGGCCATTCGACCACCATGACACTGCCAGCCTTTTTGTCCATCCATGCTAGTCCCATATAGAACATAGAACAGACTGTGTAAGAAGGAACCATAGATGCCGGTTTAAACCAAAGATAGACACAAAAAGCTGGAGTAACTCACCGGACAGGCAGCATCTCTGGAGAGAAGGAATGGGTGATGTTTCGGGTCGAGCCCCTTCTTCAGACTGGTTAGGGGTAAGGTAAACGAGAGATATAGACGGTGATGTGAAGAGATAAAGAACAATGAATGAAAGATATGCAAAAAAGTAACGATGATAAAGGAAACAGGCGTTGTAAGCTGTTTGTAAGATGAAAATTAGAAACTAGTTTACCTTGGGTGGGGGAGAGATAGAGAGAGACGGAATGCTGGACTGAATGGGCTGAAGTGAGAGGAATCAATATTCATACCACTGGGCTGTAAGCTGCCCAAGCAAAATTTGAGATGCTGTTCCTCCAATTTGCGTTTAGCCTCACTGACAATGGGGGAGACAGAGGACAGAAAGGTCTGTGTAGGAATAGGAAGGAGAATTAAAGTGTCCAGCAACCGGGAGATCAGGTTGGTTCACACGGGCTGAGCAAAGGTGTTCTGCGAAAAGACCGCCTAGTCTACATTTGGACTCGCCGATGTATACAGTAGATGAGGTTGGAGGAGGTGCAAGTGAACCTCTGCCTAACCTGAAAGGACTGTCGGGGTCCCTGGACAGAGTGGAGGGAGGAGGTGTAGGGACAGGTGTTGCATCTTTTCTGGTTACTGGGGAAGGTACCTGGGGTGGGGGTGGATTGTGTGGGAAGGGATGAGTTAATCAGGGAGTTGCGGAGGGAACGGTCTCTGCGGAAAGTTGAAAGGGGTGGAGATGGGAAAATGTGGCTAGTGGTGGGATCCCGTTGGAGGTGGCGGAAATTCCGTGGCCAAACACAGACTGGGCCATCATTGCTGGACACTTTAATTCTCCTTCTTATTCCCACACTGACCTTTCTGTCCTCGGTCTCCTCCATTGTCACAGTGAGGCTAAACGCAAAGTGGAGGAACAGCATCTCATATTTTGCTTGGGCAGCTTACAGCCCAGTGGTATGAATACTGATTTCTCTCACTTCAGGTAGCTCTGGCATTCTCTTTATCCCTCCCCCACCCATGTTGCACCAGCTTCTCATTTTCACCCTACAAACAGCTTACAATGGCCTGTTTCCTTTTTTGTATATCTTTCATTCATTGTTCTATATTTTTCCATATCACCATCTATAGTATATCTCTCGTTTCCCTTAACCCTAACCAGTCTGAAGAAGGGTCTCGACCCGAAATGTCACCCATTCTTTCTCTCCAGAGATGCTGCCTGTCCCGCTGAGTTACTCCAGCTTTTTGTGTCTATCTTTAGAACAGTACAGCAGAGGAAGGGGCCCTTCAGCCCACAATGTTTGTGGCATGCATTATACCTGCCTGTATATGATCCATATCCCTGTACTTCCATGTGCCTATTAAATAGGCTCTTAAATGCCACTATCATATCTTCCTCAACTACCACCCCGACAAAGTGTTGCAGACCCCCGCCACTCTCTGTGTAAATAAAACTTTCCCCACACAGCTCCATTAAACTTCCCCCCTCTCACTTTATTGCTATGCCCTCTAGTATTAGACATTTCCACCCAGGGAAAAAGGTTCTGGCTTTCTTACCCTATCATTGTCTCTCTTAATATTACATACTTTTATCATCTCCCCTCAGCCACCGACATTCCAGAGAAAACTATCCAAATGTATCCAATATCGCACGGTGGCGCAGCGGTAGAGTTAGAAACATAGAAACATCAAAAATAGGTGCAGGAGTAGGCCATTCGGCCCTTTGAGCCAGCACCGCCATTCAATATGATCATGGTTGATTATCCAAAATCAGTACCCCGTTCCCGCTTTCTCCATATCCCTTGATTCCATTAGCCCCGAGAGTTATATCTAACTCTCTCCAGAAGATATCCAGTGAATTGCTCTCCACTGCCTTCTATGGCAGAGAATTCGACAGATTGACAACTCTGACGGTGAAATGGCCTACCCCTTATTCCTAAACTGTGACCCTTGGTTCTAGACTCTCCCAACATCGGGAACAATTGTCATGGATCTAGCCTCTCCAATCCCTTAATAATATTATATGTTTCTATAAGATATCCTCTCATCCTTCTAAATACAAGTCCAATCGATCTGTTTGTTCATCGTATGTCAGACCCGTCATCCCGGGAATTAACCTGGTGAACCCACGCTGCACTCCCTCAATAGCAAGAATGTCTTTCCTCAAATTAAGAGACCAAAACTGCAGACAATGAGTTGCTGCCTCACAGTGCCAGAGGCCTGGGTTCAATCCCTACTACCGATGCTGTTTGTATGTAGTTTGTACATTCTCCCCGTGACTGCGGGGTTTTTCTCCGAGATCTTTAGTTTCCTCCCACACTCTAAATACAGATTTGGAGGTTAATTCTATCTGAAGAAGGTTCTCGACCCGAAGCGTCTCCCATTCCTTCTATCCAGCGATGTTACCCGTCCCACTGAGTTACTCCAGCATTTTGTGTCTATCTTTGGTGATAACCAGCATCTGCAGTTCCTTCCTGCACATTTGTAGATTAATTGGCTTGGTATAAATGTCAATTGTCCCATGTGTGTGTAGGATAGTGCTAATGTGCGGGATTGCTGGTCGGTGTGGACTCAGTGGGCCAAAAGGTATGTGTATTCTGTACTGTATATCTAATACTAAAATGAAAACTCTCACTGTTTTGAAACGCTCTAATCCATATTAGGATCTTATCAGTGACAGTTTGATTTCTCTACATTAAGTCTTATCTTATTGTGTTGTTGACTGCCAGGCTTGTAGGTTGTAACAAAAGTACTAATATTGAAAGAACCTGACCATAGCCTTGTGGGTGAGAATCATGGCCATTTGATGTACAGGCTTTCTGTGAACTGGTTAGCACGCAACAAAACCATATAACCATATAACCATATAACAATTACAGCACGGAAACCTTTTCACTGTACGTCTGTACACGTAACAATAAACTGAACTAAAATTATGGCAATAACTTTGCAAATTAAAACATAAAATTATTATAAGAATTGGCAGGTCAGGCAGTTAATGTTTCAAGTCAGCAAAGCTTTACCTGAACATGTAAAGTGAGAAAACAGATGTGCTGCTGAGAGGGAGAGTATTGGAGGAACAAAGACAGAGGGTCTGTGCAGGAACAAGGACGAGGTTGTCTAGATTTCAATGCCAGCAGGTTGGTAGGTGAATCAGTGCAGTTAGAGAAGAGGGAAAAATCAAACCAAAAGGCCACACTGGAACATGCAGGGCCCTGCAGTGGGTAAAGTTACCGCCTCACAGCTCTAGAGATCTGGGTTTGATCCTGACCTTGGGTGCTGTCTGCATGGAGTTTACATGTTATCTCATGGGTTTCCTCAGTGAGTTAGCTCCCACATCCAAAAATATGTGGGTTCCCTGTGGCTATCAAACTTTAAATCTCCCCACCCCACTTCTGTAGTGGGGTAAACTGAGACTGAGACTGACTCCCCCCTCCCCCCCTCCCCCTTCCCAATCTTTGCCCATCCCCTAAGCCTTTCCACTCGTCACTTTAATTTCATGTTTCATGTATTTCATGAATTGGACTCTTTAAGTTGCACATAACACAGAACTGGTGTGAATGGGTGATTGATGGTTGGTGTGGCCTCAGTGGGCAGAAGGGTTTGTTTCTGTGCTGTTTTTATAACTCTAATCAATTCAACACCGAGATGCAGGACACAGTTTGTTTTCTTGCTTTTCAACCTCTGATGAAATGTCATGGTCCTGAAATGTGAACTCTTTCTGTTATGACACTATCTGAACCTGCTGAGTACCTTGAATGCTTTTTGCTTTTATTTCAGATCTCCAGCATTTGCGGTTCTTTGATTTTAAATGACTTAACTTTGCGATCTCCATGTGTTGCTCAAGATACTCTGAGAAGAGTGCACCTGAGTTAGCGAGTGAGTGATTTGTGTTACAGACATTCAGTAATGGGCACTCCTTTGGTATCTTGTTGCTAGGTTGTCATTGAACTTTCACGGCAAGACAACCAGGAGAAGCCCCTGCTTGTTTTCAGCGTGTCGCAGCTGGGTACAGAAGTGAACATGAGAACATTTGACTTAACGTCCACATCATATCTGAAAAAAATCAATTGTGATTACTGTGAAGTTCCTGGTAAGTACTTAGCCTCTTAAAATATTTGTAAATGGTTAAGCCTAGCACTAACCATAGGTATCAATTATTCACGTTGCTGATTTCTATTTTTGTCTTAATTGATTGTCAAGGTTTGGTTCTAAATGAAGATTGTGGTCTGGCTTTATGTTGAAGATCAAGGGGAAAGAAATTCTGACTGACATATCGTCCTCTTTTTATTTTGACTTGTGCATCAGAACTGCACTGCCAGAGGACAAAACATTGAGGAATAAAGAAAGCGTTCATCCATTTCACAAAGTGCCCTTTGAAGACTGTGTCATGTTTTCCCTTTGCTCTATCTTTTCTCTACCTCTTTTTTTGTCTTTGAGTGGGATAAAGACTATGGCAGTTGTATGTTGCTCATGCAGGAAGTGCGACATCAGGGATATATCCAATATCTTACAACCCAGATTACCACTCAGTGGTATGAATATTGATTTCTCCAACTTCCATTCCCGCTCTCTCCATCCCTCTTCCATCCAAGTCATACCAGCTTCAAAGTCACCTTGTTGAGTCTTTGTCTGTACTTGTTCTCACCTAGACCACAACTAATAATGGCCTGTTTCCTTTATTATTGTTTTTTTTTGCATATCTTTCATTAATTTGTTCTATATCTCTCTACATCACTGTCTATATCTCTTGTTTCCCTTTCCCCTGACTCTCAGTCTGAAGAAGGGTCTCGACCCGAAAAGTCACCCACTCCTTTTCTCCAGAGATGCTGCCGGACCCACTGAGTTACTCCAGCTTTTTGTGTCTATCTTCGGTTTAGACCAACGTCTGTAGTTCCTTACTACACTATCCATATCTTTGGTGATTTAGCTTGGCCCGCTAAATGTCCGGGCAAACTGTAAAACAGTTGGAGTTGTGACTGAATATGCTATGGAGCCGTGAGGATGTGGGATATTTTGCAAATAGTATATTTAGTGAGGTGGTCACGCCACAGGTGCAGTGAGAGGGATTGGTGACCATCTCCTTGGTGACCATCTCCTTGGTGACCATCTCCTTGGGGCCCTGGTTTCTTCCCACGTCCCAAAGACGTGCGAGTTTGTCAGTCAATTGCCTCTGTACATTGCCTCTGATGTGTAGGGAGTGGACGGGAACATGGCATAACATCAAACTAGTGTGAATGATTGATCTCTGGTCATGATCTTGATGGACTGAAATGCCGGTTTCCATGTTGCATCTGTAATAATTTTTTGAAAATTGGCTTATTAAGAACTACTGTAATTTTTAATTTTACCTAAGACGCAGGGGAATTATCTTGCGTTGAGATTTCTCGATTGCCTTTACCTTATTGTAATATTTTAAATTGTGGTCTATTAAAGGAGGACACATTAAAATTGTACGTGATGGTTTTGTGTTCCTCAGATCAGAAGCTTCATTTGATCAGTTGCGTAGATCCCATTGGTTCGGATCTTCTGAAAGTGGAATACATTAAGGTTGGTTAATAATCTTCCATTAAATGTATCTTTGGGATAAATTAGAGGTCTCTTTCACTTGCAAGTATTTTTAGATATTGTCGAAGCAATAAGCGACGTTGATTTTGGCCACTAAACCAGAAGTTATGGAGTCGTACAGCTGATAAACAGATCCTTCCTTTTTCAGACTCTTTTGCCATGGGATCAGTTTGTTGCCACTCGGAATTTCCTACATTTCAGTTAGGTCTCTCCTTAGACACCTTCACATCAAGGAATACAAACCATACTAGTCCGATCTCTCCTCGTAGCTGAAATTATCCCTCCCAGGCAACATTGCGGTGAATCTCCTCTGTCCATCTCCATGCAAACACATCCTTTCTATAATGTGGCAACCAGAGCTGTATGTGGTACAGTTTATAGTCTTTGACAGTTCCACTCTGGGGAATAAAAGGTTCTGACTACTATCTAATTTTATATTCTTCTATCAGGTCTCCCTTCAACCTCTGGCATTCCAGAGAAAACAATCCAAGTTTGTCCAGCTGTGTGTCATTGCATGTGTCCTACCTTTAATATTCTCACAAAGTACTTGTTCTTCATACCACCTCATACTTACCAGCAGTAAAGTTCATTTGTAACTGTTCAGCCCAAGACAGCTGATCTTTTGCTTCTCTTTGAAATAACGTAATTGTAATTAAGTTCATTTTTGTTGGTGATTGGGCGATAAATGCAGGCCTTAGCAATGTTAATAACGCGCGATCAGCGGTCGATGAGTGTGAGGTGAGGGGGGAGGCGGGGAGGGGAAGACAATTGGGACCCGGCGTGCGGGGGCTGCCGTAATGAACACTGGAGGACCCGGTGTAGGGGGCTGCCTTGAGAGACGGTGGGAGAACGAAGAGGGAACTTGTGTGGGGGGGGGGCACTCTAGTTTTAGAACCCTCTGCCCAGGGGATAAGCCTGCGTTTGTTTGTTTGTTTGTTCATTGGTTCTGGTTAAGGCGCTGTGCACACGGCAGCCAGACAAAAGTATTTTTCTTTTTTTTTCATTTTCACTTTTTCACTTTAAATTAAATTTTAATTTCAAGTTTTCGTGTACTTGTGTGTTAGGACTGTTGGCATTCCAATCTCCCTCGGGATGAATAAAGTTGTATCATATCGTTAAACAGAATTTGCTGATAATTTATATCTGACATGAAGTAAAGCTAAATAATCAAAATGTATTGTTGCAGATTGATAAAAATAGCCCACATTTTAAAAAGAATAAGGACACCACTGAACAGACGCTCACGGTAAGTCTTTATGACCTTCACATGCCAACACTTTCAACTGTTTCCAAAGTAACTTCAAAAGAGTTTGTAGTTAACTTGCAAGCATCTGGAAGATATTTCAGTCGTTGAATGAAGAACATTAAGTTGGCATTGGTAAGCAATTTTCAAGTTCAAGTTCAAGTGAGTATTGTCATGTGTCCCTGTATAGGACAATGACATTCTTGCTTTGCTTCAGTACACAGAACATAGGAGGCATTTACTACAAAACAGATAAGTCTGTCCATATACCATGATATAAATATATACACACATGAATAATTAAACTGATCAAGTGCAAATAACAGAAAATGGTTTATTAATAATCAGAGTTTTGTCCAAGTCAGGTTTAATAGCCTGATGGCTGTGGGGAAGTAGCTATTCCTGAACCTGGTTGTTGCAGGTTTTTATTGTGTTTTCTAAAAAAAAGAACATGAGAGGCAGCACGGTGGTACAGCGGTAGAGTTGCTGAGCTTGCAGCGCCAGGGACCCGGGTTTGATCCCGACTATGGGTGCTGTCTGTACGGAGTGTGTACGCTCACTCCATGATCCGCGTGAGCTTTCTCTGAGATCTTCGGCTTCCTCTCACACTCCAAAGATGTACACGTTTGTAGGTAAATTGGCTTGGTAAATGTAAAAATTGTCCCTAGAGTGTGTAGGATAGTGTTAATTTGCAGGGATCACTGGTCTGTGCGGACTCAGTGAGTCATAGGGCCTGTTTCCGCACTGTATCTCTAAACTAAACTAAAAACTAAAGTACCCGTTAGAAAAGTACATCAATGCTGAATTCAGGATGAAACAATTTTTTGATGATATATGTCCTTTGAATCTACTGAATAATCGTATGACAATGGGATATATTAAAGATGATTTAAGAATTTTGTACTGCTTTTTTTAAATGCTATCAATTGGTGCGCCCTTTTGTTCCCTATTTCCTAAAATCAACTAGTTTCAATTTGGAAATTAAGTTGTTCAAAATTCAGTTTCATGTTTTGTAATTGTGTGCTGCTTGGCACAGTATAAACGGACAGGGAATTAATTAATTTGTATGTAGAGTGTCTTTGTAGCATGAGCTCAGTTTTTGAAAGCCCCTGCTTTATATTTAGTGAGCTCCAGCCTGGTGTGTTTCGTTTGATTTTCTCTCCTGACCACCCCTCCCTTTCCCCCATCATAAGAGAATGTGTAGGGAGGAATGGCAGATGCTACTTAACACAGAAGATAGACACAAAATGCTGGAGTAACTGCTGGATGCTATGAAACCAGTTGTGGATCTAGGCTCTTGTGGAACAAGCTGCAGAAGCTAGGACTGGAGAGGGAAGAAGAAGGAGTGGCCAGGGTGCAACTCGTTCTTGATAATGCTGTTGGCCTTCAGGGCCGGATTTAGATGAAGAGAGGCCCTAAGCTGTTCCACTTGTGAGGCCCGCTCCGCGTTGGTTTTCAGCGCTGGCGGCGAGGCAGCGACTGGACAGCCATGGCGGCCAAATCTCCCACAATTCAAAGCGAGGGAGAAAGTGCCCAGCGCCGACCAGTTGCCGTTGCAGTGCGCATGCGCAGGGCGGCCGATAATGTGCTGGCGATGGTTGTGCGCATGTGCAGGGGGGAGGATGTGCAGGCCGCAGCAACGCGCATGTGCAAGGCGGCCTGCCGTGCCGGCGGATGAGGAGCGAGCGGAGCCCGGCGGCCCGGACACGGATAGCGGGGGGGAGATGGTGAGAGAGAGAGATAGAGAGGGGGGCCCGCCCAGAGTTGAACGGTAGGTGTCCTGCCTTGGCCGGAGGCCCCCCTAGACCTCGAGGCCCTAAGCTTAAGCTTGTCTAGCTTATAGGTAAATCCGGCCCTGCTGCCCTTGCAGAGGCAGCATGAGGTGTAAATGGAGTCATTGAAAATGAGGTTGGTTTGGCTGATGGTCTGGGCTGCGTCCACAATTTTCTGCAATTTCTTGCGGTCTTGGATGCAGCTGTTCCCAAACCAAGCTGTGATGCATGCGGATAAAATGCATTCTACGGCGCATCTATAGAAGTTGGTGAGAGTTGTTGGGGACATGGTGAACTTCCTCAGCCAAAGTAAGAAAAAGTTGTTTCACAAACAGCAGTTCTTAAAGAATCATGCCTAGTGGTACTCATTCACAAAGATCCCTTATTTTATTTAGTTCCCCCATTAGGGAAAATCAGCCAAAGGGGAAGATGGTGTGATAGTGTGTAATCTTCAAAGTCCTCACTCTGTCTCAAAGGCTGTGCACACGTTCTACTGTTGTTCTGCAGCGTATTAATCATTGTATCATGTTGGTCACCCATCAGAAGTTGGCTGTAGGATAGTGACAAATCATAAATAGGCAAATCTCTTAGAAACATAGAAACATAGAAATTAGGTGCAGGAGTAGGCCATTCGGCCCTTCGAGCCTGCACCGCCATTCAATATGATCATGGCTGATCATCCAACTCAGTATCCCGTACCTGCCTTCTCTCCATACCCCCGATCCCCTTAGCCAGAAGGGCCACATCTAACTCCCTCTTAAATATAGCCAATGAACTGGCCTCAACTACCCTCTGTGGCAGAGGGTTCCAGAGATTCACCACTCTCTGTGTGAAAATCTTGATGAGCACTACCTGCATTCCATCAGCTGGAGAATCAGTGCTTTTTATGTCAAATGCTGTTGGGAAGAGAAACTTGTTGGCTCACTTATGAAGACGGAGTTGGTTGTCCCATCATTGACCAAGATGGTCTCCTCCATGTCTCCCTTTATAACTCAAGCCCTTCAGTCCTGGTAACATCCTGTGAATGGTGGATTTAGTGGGCGGTGAAGTGCAACATTGCAGCCAGCAAGTTTGAGAAAAGCATTGGGTCAGAGACTGTGTAGGAAGGAACTGCAGATGCTGGTTTACACGGAAGAGAGACACAAAACGCTGGAGTAACTCAGGCAGCATCTCTGGAGAGGAATGGGTGATGTTTCGGGTCGAGACCCTTCTTCACAGAGACGGGTTCTGTTGTAGACTCCCCAATATCAGCCTGCGTGCTGTCATGGAGCAGATGGAGACTATTTCCTGTGGGAAGCTGAAATTGAGAAGAGTGTTGTGATTAATGGTGTTAAAGCCTTCAGTGAAGTCAAAGAAGGTGATGTATTGTGGTGATGCTGTTTCTTGCATATTTTATTAGAGATATAATGTTGTAAAGGTCCTGGTTGTGAAAGTCCTGGTCAATATGCCTTGATAGATGGAATCCATGCTGCCAGTTGGAGATCAGCTATTTATCCACCAGTAGGGGGTAGATGAGGAGGATTCTAGTCTGTTTCAGATAGGAGGAAGATCTCTCTGTGCTCACCACAGTAGGACTTATCTCCTTTCTTGAAGATGACCAATTACAGCACCTCCTTCCAGACTTGGATGACATAGATTGTGCATTAATGATTGAATATTTTACAATTTTTGAGGGGAGATTCCTTCAGCTGTAATTTTTGGATATGGCCTTTTTTAACTACCCTGTTCTACTGGTAAGCATTTCAGAGGAATTAGCACAAGTGGTGGGTCTGGAGCTACATGGAAACCAGACTGGCTTCTGAAGGATGGGAGACTTCCATCTGTGAGGAATATCAGTGAACTAGAGGTTTTTACAACAATCCAAACTTTTTTTTACAGCTTTGTTTGTGATTAGTATGGACTTTAACTGAACTCAGCAAACTCACGACGAATGATCAGTTATATTCATGTCATGCATGGTGATAGCAAATTTAAACAGCTATCTGTAGTAGAAAGCTCCAAGACCAGCTCCAGTATTGTTTTCAATACTGGTGGAGCCGACCATATAATGCTGAAGCTGTGTGATCACAGACAACATTTGTCTTGAGTGCCAGAAGCTTTGGGCTCTGAAGCTAGATGTGGCTCTCACAAAGCTGTTACAGTGCAGCTACAATGTTGGCACCTGTCCACTATTACAGGTGGAAGGTGTAATAATAGTTACCATGGCAGATTTGCAAGGCTCCAGACTTCATTTTACTTCGGAGTCACGTGAGTGACTACGTGAAGAAGGGCCGTCCGTCTGTGTGCGTGTCATTACGTCTGAAAGCTACGTGCAACGACCGACTGGCAGGGGCGCTGCGTCCTCCCAGCGGTTAGGTTTAAAAAACGTCAGGTAAGTTTTTAAAACTAGTCTGCGGTCATTTGCGGGTTCAGAAAATATTTGTATTTTCAGGCGTGGACCCAGCATGTCGAAGGTGAAGAGACGGTCTGCGGGGAAATCGGCTACCGAAGACGGCGGTAATCCTGGTAGCGGGCGACTGTCTGTTTCACCGACATTGCCGCCGGCAGCAGAGTCGGCAGGAGCAGACCTGGTGCATGAGCAAAGCACCGTGGCGGGACGCAAGGCCACACACAAGTCTGCCAGACCCATTGACTCAGATGAGTCAGGGGAGGAGGGATACCCTCCATCATCGGGAAGCCTCCGTGGGTGACTTTCCCATGTGGAGCAACTCATGGAGAAGTTGCTCCACAATGATCTGCTCCGTAGGAGGGAGCAGTATCAGCACGGGTCTCCACAGGAGGCCGTGCCAGCAGCCTCATACATGGGGCAGCAATATGTCTTCCCCGGAGAAGGTGGCAGTACATCATGGACAACAGTACCCTGAATACGGGAGCACGGCGGGGGAGCATTCCCGGGGACGCGGAGCGGAAGTACCGCTACAATCATCCAGGTTTGCTATAACGACGCCATTGGGTGCACCCCTGGACGAAGACCTGGCCAGTAACATAAATTACTTGGCAGCTCACCAGTTGAAAGAACTGGCCATGGAGGAAACCATGAACAGGTACCCCCCTCCTGCAAACTGTGCCTCCCTCAACGTTCAATCTGTGAACCACGCCACCTGGGGACAGATTGGACCAGAACACAGGAGATGAAACTCCAGAGAGTCCTCAAATTAGTGGCTTCTGGCATCACGTTATTCGCAAGAAGAGTAGATGGAGGACTACTCAGCGACAGAGACCAAGACATCATGGCATTACTCTGTAATGCCCATTTTGAAATTAATTGCCTGCGTAAAAACGCAATAAGACCGGCAATTAATTCAAACTTTGCTGTGCTATGTAAGGCCAGCAACGTCCAGCCAGCCAACTTTCCATTTGGCGAAGATCTGCCAAGGCGGTATGGGATCTGGACGATGAGGCAAAGATCGTCCACCTCATAACTAACGGCCAGACCACACAAAAGGGTTCATCGCAAAGGATGCACCCTTATAGCTCCAGGCTATACACGCCTAGGGGCCACGGCACTGGTGGAAGACCTACACAAGAGACATCAAGGTCTTTTTTAGGGGTAGGCCCCAGCCGGCCCACAGCGAGGATGCGCAATGGGCAACCACCAGCTCAACCCTCCAAGCCTCGCGAGCGGAAACCAGCCCCATACCGCCAGTAACATCGGAGGTAAGTCAACCTAGTTCCTTGGGGAGCACCTTAGATAGGCCTCGCGTACCAGTGGGGGGAAGGTTGAATTATTTCTTGAATGAATGGTGTTGGGTCACAACGGATCCGTTTATACTGCACGGTAGACAATGGTTCAAAATTGAGTTCAATTTGGATTCATTACCACCCATGCAATATTCACCAAATCGCACATATGTTTTCTCACAACAAGAAACTTTGGATATACAAGCAGAAATTCAAACATTATCTGACAAAAATGTAATTGAGAAGTCACATCCAGAACCTCACCAATTTAGATCCAATATTTTCTCAAAAGAGAAAAAAGATGGAGGGTGTCGTATCATACTAGATCTTACGGAACTATGATCTCAAGGCTTTTTGCAGCACTATGGGCTCAAGGCTTTTTGCAGCACCATGCAACATGTGCATGTTCAACTTCAGGTGGATAACACTACAGCGGTGGCATATGTCAATCACATGGGTGGTGTTAAATCTGTATCTTGTGACAGATTGACAAATCTTATCTGGCACTGGTGTATCGAGAGGGATATTTGGGTCACAGCTGTCTATCTACCAGGTAGATACAACACGGTGGCAGATGCCAGGTCACGGATATTTAATGACAGCACGGAATGGATGTTGAATCGTGCACTTTTTAACGAAATAACAAACGATATGGCATCCCAGATATTGATCTGTTTGCATCCAGATTAAACCATCAGTTACCCAAATATGTGTCCTGGGAGCCGGACCCAGGGGCAGTGGCAGTAGATGCTTTCTCTCTCAATTGGGGAGGAATTTTCATGTATGCATTTCCTCCATTTTGCCTCATCAGCCGATGCTTGCCAAAAATCAAGCAAGACAAAGCCACAGGCATATTGGTAGTGCCAGATTGGCCTACACAAGCCTGGTTCCCGAGAATCTTGGGAATAATAACCCAGCCATTAATGGCTGTACCCAAGAGCAGGGACTTACTAGTGCACCCAGTGACGGGAGCAACCATCCACTACATGACCGAATCAATTTATTGGTTTGCAGATTCTGAGAAGGCCATATCAGGGGCTCGGACTGTCCGAACGGACTGTGGATGTGATAACAGCAGCCTGGAGGGACAGCACTCAAAAACAGTACGTCTCTCACATAAAGAAGTGGGAAATGTTCTCCAAGGCCACCAACATTTCATATGATACAGCTCGGATCACGGATATACTAGAGTTCCTATCCACCCTGTACTATGATCATAAATTAGGCTATAGTGCAATAAATAGTGCCAGAAGCGCGCTATCCTATTTAATGCTGGAGGCAGGGCACGGGTCGATAGGAATGCACCCCCTCATAACCAGATTTATGAAGGGTATATTCAATTCTACACCACCAAGGATAAGGTACACGGACATCTGGGATGTGAGCGTGGTGCTTACTGTACTTCGACAGTGGGCACGAGCTATGTCCTTACCATGATCAAAACTCACCCTGAAGATGGTCATGCTGATGGCACTGGTAACAGCACAAAGAGTCCAGACTCTGCACAAGTTACGACTTGACTACATGACCACCAATGTCAACAATATAACTTTTGTCATCAAGGACTTGATAAAACAGAGCAGGCCAGGAGTGCCAGGGATCAAGATAGAGTTCTTGGCATATCCCGAGGACCCACGGTTGTGTGTGGTAACACACTTACATCATTACCTAAGAGTCACGAGGGACCTCAGAGGCTCTGAGCAATCGGTCCTGATCAGTCACAAAATACCTCACCATAAGGTATCGACTCAAACCATCTCCAGATGGTTAAAGGATGTAATGGCGAAAGCGGGAGTGAACATTGACATTTTTAAATCTCACTCCACCATCTACGTTGGCAGCAAGAGCTATGGACGTGCCCATCGATGACATCCTAGTGGCTGCAGGATGGGCAAATGAACAAATGTTCCACCGGTTTTACAACAAACCTATAACCGGACCGGGGGTGTTTGCACGTACCGTTTAAAGTTCTGTTTCATAGTTTCCCCCCAGGATGGGAGGGGTTACTATTTAAAAAAAAAAATCTTTTCACTTTAAAGCATCAGTGTCATTACTTAACTACGTTATGTCTGAATGCTTTAAGGACTACACTCATCCATGGTTAATCCATTCAGTGTGTAACGCCTGGATTCATAACCGGCGTGAAATCACAGAGCTTTGAAATCTTCACGTAGTCACTCACATGATTCCGAAGTAAAATAGTAAGATTAAACAAGAACTTACCAGTTTGAAGTTTGATCTTGATTTTATGAGGAGTTACGATGAGCGATTACGTGCCCACCACTGCATCCCTCATATTATCAAGGTCATATGGAAGTTCTAGTTTCTTCACAATCTTACTATTCTCATGTCTTCTTTTTTTATCTGTGACACAG
The DNA here is from genome assembly GCF_028641065.1 of Leucoraja erinaceus. Lineage (NCBI taxonomy): Eukaryota > Metazoa > Chordata > Chondrichthyes > Rajiformes > Rajidae > Leucoraja > Leucoraja erinaceus. The sequence continues at coordinate 14,039,866 of NC_073412.1, read as the reverse complement.
ACGGACGACCCTTCTTCAGGTAATCTCTCATCATGTCCATTCCATTTCCTGCACAGGGAAGGCATGGTGGCGCAGATGGTAGAACTGCTGCCTCACAGCTCCAGAGACTCGGGTTTGATTGAGACCTTGGGTGCTGTCTGTGTGGAGTTTGCACTTTCTCCCTGTGACCATTTGGTTTCCTCCAGCTACTCCGGTTTCTTCCCACATACTAAAGTGCATGGATTTGTAGGTTAATTGGCCTCTGTAAATTGTCCCTAATGCGAAAGTGGAATAACATAAAACTAGCATGAACCAGTGATCAATGGTCAGTATGAATTTGGTGGGCTGAAGGGCCTGTTCCCATGCTCTGTCACTGAAATAAACTTTACCATAGGCTGAAGAATGTAACAGAAGAATCCAACAGATATTCTCTACGGGAATGGTTTTAATTTCATGTGAATGATTGTCTGGAATATATTTGAAGTGCGAGAATAATAGTTCAAGAATTACAAAAGGAATTTGATAAAGGAGGCAACACAGCATATTTTTGTTTTAATTTCCAGGTTGCAGTTTCTTCACTGAATTTCCTGTTGCATGCAAAAGCTTTGCTTTCCACCATCAATTTCCTGACAACAGCTATTCCATCTGGAAGCACAGCCTCTACTGAGAAGGACCATGAAACAAAGTTACAGGATCAGGGGCTGGAAAAGGGAGATGCTGCAAAAAAAGGTACAGGGCATTTTCGGAGCCTGATAATCGTGAATTGATATTGATCATCCACTGATCAGAATTAATGTTAGCGTCTTTTTGAGGGGCAGATGTGTTTATGTGGTTAGCATTTTGTGTATGGTCTTCAGCTAACTGAGGTGCCCAACAATCTGTGTGAAGAGCTGAACCTAGAAAATAAAGTTGCAGGCCCATATACAGATTATTAAGAATGAACTAATTTTGTATAAATCTTCTCTTTAAAAGTAGTCTGTCTGATGACCACCAGGGGCACCGAACGATTGGCAGCCCCGCTCACAGCTTGTCAATTTTTTCTTCTTTCATTTATTTTTAGTGTGTGTTAAAAGTCTGTGTAAATGTTCTCCGGTTTGTTTTATGTGGTGGGAGGGGGAGGGTGGTGGGGGAAACTTTTTTTCAGTTGCTTACCTTACTGGAGATGCGATTATTTTCCGGATCGCATCTCCGGTCGCTCTGCAGCCTACCATCGATGGAGCTGGAGGCCTCCTTGGACTGACTTGAACCCCGCTGCGGGGTGTGGACTTAACATCGGAGTTGATCCCTTGCCAGGGACATTACATCGGGAGCTCGTAGTCTCGGGAGAAGCTAGTCGGGAGCTCCAATGACACAGAGAAGTCAACCAGCCCCGACGCGGGGTCCGATTGACAGTGCGGGGGAGCTGACATCCCCCCCGATGCAGGAGCTAATCGCCCTGATGCGGAGGGCCCAAACGCCGCCGGCTACGGGAGTCAAGATTGTCCCGTCAACGGAGGGCTCGAGGCCCCCGACCGCGGGAGAGCAAAGAAGGAAAGAGATTTGAACTTTTTTTCGCCTTCCTTCACAGTGAGGAATGTGGAGGAGTCACTGTGGTGGATGTTTATGTTCAAATGTATTTTGTGTGTTCCGTTGCTTTTTATTTGTATGACTGACTTGGCAAATGAAATTCCTTGTATGTTGCAAAACACACTTGGCTAATAAAGTATTATTGTGATTGATTAATTGATTATGCATACTTCAAAGAATTACCAGTTACATCTAAAGCTCTTCTCGGACAAAGGAGCTTGTGTCTGAATCTATTGTGGATTATACTTCCACAACCCTTTTATTTTCCCAAAAGTTATTTGTTTGCATGGAGAAACATCCATGGAGAAACATCAGGAATCTTGAGTGAAAGACACACAGTGCTCAGCGGGTCAGGCAGCATCTCTGGAGAACATGAATAAACAATGTTTGGGGTCACACAGGAATCTTGTTCCTGGCCAAGATGCTTTCTGTCCTGGGATCTAATGTACCCTGTCAGGCAACCAGAGTGATCGTACCTCCCCTCCCGAAATGGTCTTGATGCAAATTAAAATCGTCAGTAGAATATCGTATTTACGAGGGAGCCAACAATAATTGGTCCCTTCAGTGGTTTTATATTTTGCCTACCACCGAATCTATAGTTAAATGTCTGTAAACAATGGGTTCGACTCTTTCAAAAATAAATATATTTTATGATCTTGTATATTTTAGATGCAGCTATTAAATCATTGGAATATTGTAATCATCTGTATACCTTAAATTCTTTTTTTTTTTAATCAGTTTTGAAAAGCTCAAAGGAAGTTGATTTCAAGCTGTTAGCCACGATGGATGCATTTAATATTGCTGTGTGTGATGAGAGGCGCAATATTGCAGACATCAGAATACAAGGTAAGATGCGTGTTGAAAGGAAGCATGCTGTGTGATTTGTCCATCTCTTTGGTACTCAACTTTTTCTAGTTTCTTGAAAAATATGAATTCAAACCAAAATTCTAGAAATATTGTGGGCCTGCAACACCTATGAGATCCCCGCTCCCCCCTCACTCATGCGTCCAAATCCTGCCAGGGACGGCTGGAGAAGTCCAGACCGACGGGACACCGGCCCCCTGGCCCACAGCCAGCGTGGAGAAGAAGCGCCAATTCCGGCCCAAACCCGCTCCAGCTCCAGACGAACCCGCTCCCCGATGGGGCGCTACGGCGCCTAGTGCCAGCTCGACCACGGCCTGGCCGAGCAGCCTTCCTTCAGCCGCCACCCCAAGTACAAGCCGTACCTTGCACACCACCGGCTTCTGCCCCTTCGGTACCCGCTGCCACTTCATCCACAACCTTGAGGAGGAGCGAGGGCCCCAGCCTCGCCTGCGCCCGAGCCTGGGCTCAGCCTCCTCCGGCCCGGCGCGAGACTGGGCCGCGGGACAGGCAGTGCCGAGCTGGAGCCAGCGGCTGCAAGTCTGGGGCCGCCCTGCCCCGCCAGCCGAGGGCCACCCCGGACACCTCCGGACAGGGACGGGGAGGGTACAGGGATGGCCCAGCAGCAACTCAACAGCACCCGCAGCGACCGAGAGTCTACCCCGACCACGGACAAAACGCAAGTCTGCACACAACGCGGCACCACCATTTCCGAGACTGTTTATAGCAGGTGACCTATGACCTAGGCATGCCCAGTCGGAATACCGAACTCGCTTATATAACATACTAGACCAAGTGCAGACCCGTTGGGTCTGTGCCCCCAACATGCGGTTGTGGGGGGGAGGGAGAGAGAGAGAAAACCCAAACCCCCCAAACAACCATTTGCAGGCAGTGCTTTTTTCCTTCGAACTAACCATAACCATATTTTCATTTTCGAACCAAATTAAGGGTACTTACAGCTGTGTAGACATTTGTTCAGTCATTCAGAGCTCAGACCTCCATGTTGTAGAGACTGATTGGGGCACACCACTTCCTGGTTTTATAGACCCTCCCCCATCCCACCAGCAGGAGCAGCAGAGAGAATGGGGAATTTTGTAAAATCATTAATATCTCTTTCATATTTAATCGACGGGAAAAATCCTCAGCACACATGCGGCGGAGGGGGGCTCTGAGCGAGGTGGCCAAAAATGATGGCCGTAAGTGGCGGCGTTCTCTCGGAAATCGCAGCACAGATCGCCAAAACCGGTCAAGAACAGAGTTTTAGTATTATATAGATAACATATAACCATATAACAATTACAGCACGGAAACAGGCCATCTCGGCCCTACAAGTCCGTGCCGAACAATTATTTTCCCCTAGTCCCATCTACCTGCACTCAGACCATAACCCTCCATTCCTTTCCCATCCATATACCTATCCAATTTATTTTTAAATGATAAAATCAAACCTGCCTCCACCACTTCCACTGGAAGCTCATTCCACACGGCTACCACTCTCTGAGTAAAGAAGTTCCCCCTCATGTTAGCCCTAAACTTCTGTCCCTTAATTCTGAAATCATGTCCTCTTGTTTGAATCTTCCCTACTCTCAATGGGAAAAGCTTGTCCACGTCAACTCTGTCTATCCCTCTCATCATTTTAAAGACCTCTATCAAGTCCCCCCTTAACCTTCTGCGCTCCAGAGAATAAAGACCTAACTTATACAACCTTTCTCTGTAACTTAGTTGCTGAAACCCAGGCAACATTCTAGTAAATCTCCTGTGTACTCTCTCTATTTTGTTAACATCCTTCCGCTAATTGGGCGACCAGAATTGTACACCATACTCCAGAATTGGTCTCACCAATGCCTTGTACAATTTTAACATTACATCCCAACTTCTATACTCGATGTTCTGATTTATAAAGGCTAACATACCAAAAGCTTTCTTTACCACCCTATCTATATGAGATTCCACATTCAGGGAACTATGCACAGTTATTCCTAGATCCCTCTGTTCAACTGCATTCCTCAATTCACTCCCATTTACCATGTACGTCCTATTTTGATTTGTCCTGCCAAGATGTAGCACCTCACACTTATCAGCATTAAACTCCATCTGCCATCTTTCAGCCCATTCTTCCAAATGGCCTAAGCCTCTCTGTAGACTTTGGAAATCTACTTAATTATCCACAACACCACCTATCTTAGTATCATCTGCATACTTACTAATCAAATTTACCACACCTTCATCCAGATCATTGATGTACATGACAAACAACAGTGGACCCAACACAGATCCCTGGGGCACCCCACTAGTCACCTGCCTCCATCCTGACAAACAGCCATCCACCATTACTCTCTGGCGTCTCCCATTCAGCCACTTATAAGTGTGTTAATATAGTCATTACTGAATTATTTCTGTAACTCTACAGGTTTGGATGCATCCATTTCAGTGCACTCAAAGGAGACACAAGTCTTTGCCAGACTTCGAGATATTATTGTCACAGATGTCGACTCAAAGACTCGACATAAAAAGGTAATTTTATTGATGAAATTTCCTGTGGGTATCTGAATTCATGTCTTGGTCTGCTCCAACCTCTGTCAAGAATATATCAAGAATATATTTTGTATAATGCACTTGCCATCATGAAGTGTTTATCAACTTGCAAGGCACGGCAGAAGGAGTAGAAGCTGTTCCGTTCACAGATTAACAATCTCTCCCAATAACGTGACAAACTGAGTGATATTTTATTGTAACTATCATAAAGTTATTGAGGAGGAGTGATGGCAATGGAGGTAAGTGCCAAATAAGTTATTGAGATATTGAGAAATACAGCAGGCAAACAGGCCTTCAGCTCATCATATCTGACCACCTATCACTGATGGAGATGAGTCAGAGTATAGAAGTGAGATCGACTGTTTGACCAAATGGTGCCAGCACAATAACCTGGCTCTCAACACCAGCAAAACCAAGGAATTTATTGTGGACTTCGGAAAGGGTAGGACGGGGACCCATAGTCCTGTTTATATCAATGGGTCAATGGTGGAGAGGGTCAAGAGTTTCAAATTCCTGGGCATGCATATCTCTGAAGATCTCTCCTGGTCCGAAAACACTGATTCAATTATAAAGAAAGCACATCAGCGCCTCTACTTCCTGAGAAGATTACGGAGAGTCGGTATGTCAAGGAGGACTCTCTCGAACTTCTACAGGTGCACAGTAGAGAGCATGCTGACCAGTTGCATCGTGGCTTGGTTCGGCAACTTGAGCGCCCAGGAGTTGAAAAGACTACAAAAAGTTGTAAACACTGCCCAGTCCATCATCGGCTCTGACCTCCCTACCATCGAGGGGATCTATCGCAGTCGCTGCCTCAAAAAGGCTGCCAGCATCATCAAGGGCCCACACCATCCTGGCCACTCACTCATCTCCCCGCTGCCTTCAGGTAGAAGGTACAGGAGCCTGAAATCTGCAACATCCATGTTCTGAAATAGCTACTTTCCCACAGCCATCAGGCTATTAAACTCAACTCAAACAAAACTCTGAACATTAATAGCCCATTGCACTTTATCTGATTATTTATGTGTGTGTATATATATTTTCAATTCTATATGGTCACACTGATCTGTTCTGTATTTATTTATGCCTAATATATTCTGTTGTGCTGAAGCTAAGCAAGAATTTCATTGTCCTATCTGGGACACATGACAATAAACTCTCTTGAATCTTGAATCTATTAACACTTATCAGCCACCCATTTACACTCATCCTACTTCAATTCAACTTGCTTTCCTCTTTCCACTTCATCATCAACTCCATCCAAATCCTACACATTTGGTGTAATCTACAGTAGCTAATTACCTGCATGTGATTGCACCTGCATTGAACATGTCTTTTGAACGAGGAAGGGAATGCCCCACATCCAGCGACGCCTCCTTCCTTGAGGAGCTTAATCACTTCTATGGCCACTTCGACAGGGACAATCTAGAGACAGCCATCAAGGCTGTGCTCCCTGCCGATCACCAACCCCTCACACTCACCCCCTACGACGTATACGTGGCACTGAGTAGGACTAATGCTCGTAAGGCTGCTGGCCCTGACGGCATCCCCGGGCGCGTGCTCAGGGCCTGTGCTACGCAGTTGACAGACGTCTGGACTGACAGCTTCAACCAGTCGCTTGCCCAAGCAGTTGTCCCCACTTGCCTTAAAACCACCTCCATCGTTCCAGTGCTAAAACACTCCACTGCGGCAAGCCTCAACGACTTCCGCCCAGTTGCACTTACCCCCATCATCACCAAGTGCTTCGAGAGGCTGGTCCTGGCACACCTCAAAAGCTGCCTACCCCCCACACTGGATCCCTATCAGTTTGCCTACCGCAAGAACAGGAGTACGGAGGATGCCATCTCAACGGCACTTCACTGCGCCCTCTCCCACCTCGACAACAGAGACACTTACGTAAGAATGCTGTTCATCGATTACAGCTCAGCATTCAACACCATTATACCATCTAAACTGATCACCAAACTCGGTAACCTGGGCATCGACCCCTCCCTCTGTAACTGGATACTGGACTTTCTAACCAACAGACCACAGTCTGTTAGGTTAGACAAGCACACCTCTTCAACCCTCACCCTGAACACCAGCGTTCCACAGGGCTGTGTGCTGAGCCCCCTCCTCTACTCCCTCTTCACCTATGACTGCACACCTGTACATGGTACTAACACCATCATCAAGTATGCAGATGATACAACGGTGATTGGCCTCATCAGCAACAACGATGAGTCGGCCTACAGGGAGGAGGTCCAGCACTTAGCAACATGGTGCGCTGACAACAACCTGGCCCTTAACTCCAAGAAGACCAAGGAGCTCATTGTAGACTTCAGGAAGTCCAGGGGCGGCACGCACACCCCCATCCACATTAACGGGACAGAGGTGGAACGTGTTTCCAGCTTCAGGTTTCTGGGTGTTAACATCTCCGATGACCTCTCTTGGACCCACAATACCTCAACTCTGATCAAGAAGGCTCACCAGCGTCTCTTCTTCCTGAGGAGACTGAAGAAGGTCCATCTGTCTCCTCAGATCCAGGTGAACTTCTACCGCTGCACCATCGAGAGCATCCTTACCAACTGTGTCACAGTATGGTATGGCAACTGCTCTGTCTCCGACCGGAAGGCCTTGCAGAGGGTGGTGGTGAAAATTGCCCAACGCATCACCGGTTCCTCGCTCCCCTCCATTGAGTCTGTCCAAAGCAAGCGTTGTCTGCGGAGGGCGCTCAGCATCGCCAAGGACTGCTCTCACCCCAACCATGGACTGTTTACCCTCCTACCATCCGGGAGGCGCTACAGGTCTCTCCGTTGCCGGACCAGCAGGTCCAGGAACAGCTTCTTCCCGGCGGCTGTCACTCTACTCAACAACGTACCTCGGTGACTGCCATTCACCCCCTCCCCCGGACACTCCTCCCACAGGAAAATCACTATGTCTGTATATATGCTAATTTAATATTTATTCAAATCATATGCTATGTCGCTCTTCCAGGGAGATGCTAAATGCATTTTGTTGTCTCTGTACCGTACACTGACAATGACAATTAAAGTTGAATCTGAATCTGAGGATGTCATTGAAACCTACTGATCATGAAAGACCCAGATAGAGTGGATGTGGAGAGGATGTATCCAGTAGTGGGATAATCTAGGACCAGAGGGCACAGGATAAAAGAATGTACATTTAGAATAGAGATGAGGGGGTGAATCTGTGGAATTCTTTGCCGCAGATGGATGTGGAGACCAAGTCATTGGGTGTTTTCAAAGTTATTAGTAAAGGCATCTAAGGTTCTGGAGAGAAGGCTGAAGTATGGGGTTGAGAGGGAAAAATATATCACCATTCACGATCGAATCGTGGGTGAAACATGTTCCCAGATCAGCTCTTGAGGATCTACAACCATTACTTTACCACTGATATTTCTGTCTGATATACTTCCACTAATTCTCTCCCCTGCAATTCCACCCTTGGAGTAACATCAGTATGAAGGAACATAGTGATTCATAGTATAGAAGTTGGGAGGGCATGTTACAGATTGAATCAAGGACTAGAGGATATAGGTTTAAGGTGAAGGGCAAAAGATTTAACAGTAATGTGAGGGGTAACTTTTTCACACAAAGGGTGGTAGGTGTATGGAACCAGCGAGGAGGTAGTTGAGTCATGATGGCGCAGCGGTAGAGTTGCTGCCTTACAGCGAATGCAGCGCCGGAGACCTTGGATCGATTCCGACTATGGGTGCTGTCTGTACGGAGTTAGTACGTTCTCCCCGTGACCTGCATGGGTTTTTTCCAAGACCTCGATTTCCTCCCACACTCCAGAGACATACAGCTTTGTAGGTTAATTGGCTTAGTAAATGTAAAATTGTCCCTAGTGGGAAAGTGTGATTGTGCGGGGATCGCTGGTCGGCACGGACCCGGTGGGCCGAAGGGCCTGTTTCCGAGCTGTATCTCTAAACTAAAGCAGACTTGATGGGCCGAATGGCCTAATTCTGCGCTGACATCATATGTCCTTATAGTCTAAGCGGAGCACAGAGAGGAAACCTATGTGGTTATAGGGAGAACGTGCACACTCCATGCAAACAGCACCTGAGGTCAGAATTGAACCCAAGTCCTGCTACCTGCTCTGGCAGCTTGCTCCATATACCCACCAGCCTCTGTGTAAAAATGTTGCCACTCCGTTTCCCATTAAAATTTTCCCATCGCACCTTAAAATCTATGTCCTCGGGTTCTTGATTTTCCCTACTCTGGGTAAATGACTGTGCATCTACCCTGTATATTCCACACATGATCTTATACACCTCTACAAGATCGCCCCTCATCTTCCTGCACTCCACAGCATATATTCCTAGCCTGTTCAACCCCCCCCTATAGTTTAGACCATAAAGTCCTCGCAACATCCTTGTAAATCTTCCCTGCATCCTTTCCAACTGCATCTTTCCGACAACAGGGTGACTAAAACTGAACACAATATTCTGAAAGTGGCCTCACCAATTGTAACTGCAACTGTTATGTTACAATTCCATCTCAATACCCAAATTAAGAGCTCTCACTCAATGCCCTGTCTGATCAAGGCCGATGTGCTGATGCCTTCTTGACCACCCTATCTATTTGTGATGCCACTTTCAGTGAACGATGTCCCTGCACTCCTAGATCCCTCTGCTCTACAACACTGTCCAGAGCCCTGCCATTTATTGTGAAGGTCCTGCCCTGGTTTACTTCCTAGACTGCAACACCTTGCACTAACCCTGCATGAAACTCCATTAAAACTCAGCTCAACTGATCAAGATTCAGGTGTATTTTTTAATCACCATCTAAGTACCCACAATACCACCTCCTTTAGTGTTGTTTTTATCTGAATCTCGTTGCCATTGGAAGACTCCCTTACTTGGCTGCCGCAAACTGCCCTGAGAAAAGAGCATTTACTTCTTTGAGTCACAGTGGAAACAGGGTCTTCGGCCCAACCTGCCCACACCGGCCAAAATGTCCCATCTACACTAGTCCCACCTGCCTGCGCTTGGCCCATATCCCTCCAAACCGGTCTTATCCATGTACCTGTCTAACCGTTTCTTAAATGTTGGGATAGCCCCAGCCTCACTGCCTCCTCTTGCACCTTGGTCCATACACACACCACCCTCTGCATGATAAAGTTACCCCTCAGATTGCTGTTAAATCTTTTCCCCTTCACCTTAAACGTATGTCCTCTGATCCTTGAGTCAAACCGTAACATGCTCTCCCAACCTCTACGCCCACTATGAATATGAATACTATGAATCACTGTTCCTTCATGAATCACCCATGTTCCTTCATACTGATGGAAGTACTCCAAAATATCAGTGGAAAGTCGTGGCTGGGAGTTGATCAGGGAATTTAATAAGTGTGGAATGAAAGTATATCTAGACAGAAATATAGGCAACGTTTCCGAGTGGTTCAGACTGATCGTGGGGTGGGTGGGTAGAAAGGGAAAAGGAGGAGTAGCCGGAAGGCTGGAGGGTGGGAGGAGACAGCAGGGGAGCTGAGGAAGGGGAGGAGACAGCAAGGACTAACAGAATTGGGAGAAGTCGATGTTCATGCCCCCGGGGTGCAGACTCCCCAAACGGAATATGAGGTGCTGTTCCTCCAATTTCCGGTGCTGCTCGCTGTGGCCATGGAGGAGACCCAGGACAGAGAGGTCGGAGACGGAGTGGGAGGGGGAGTTGAAGTGCTGAGCCACCGGGAGGTCAGCTAGGTTATTGCGGACCGAGCGGAGGTGTTCGGCGAAACGAATGAAAGACTACTTCTGGTACCTCAACAAGAACATGAACGCCATGAGGGCGACTAGCTGTCACCCTGTGTTCAACAACACCTTCTAGTTTTCCAAGTTATAATAGGTAAGATCACCCTCAGGCCATCCAATCACTATAAACTTGGCTTCCTCAGAGTAACAATGCATAGAGGACGGTAGACAAAATGCTGGAGAAACTCAGCGTGTGAGGCAGCATCTGTGGAGCGAAGGAATAGGTGATGTTTCGAGCCGAAACCCTTCTTCTTTCTCTGGTTGTGGCCTATTCTGAAAATCCTTGCACTTGAAGTTGTCTATGCTAAAGCAAGCATAGGAGGAGAGGGCAGAATTTATACGGGTGGCATTGGCCAAGAAAAAATGACAATTGGATAATCAGGTGGTTAAAGTAAACGGGAATAAGAAATGGATTTGCATTACTGCCATAATAAGCAAGATCTGGTTGATAGTGCTAACAATCTGGTCCTATTTTGACATTCCATCCCAAGATATACTGCTCCCACACTTGGTTCAGAGATGGTGACAAGACAACTTGCAGTCTTGGGAGTGATGCCTATTTGTTATTTAGTATTTAATTTGGATTGCCAGTGTTTTTAATCAACTGCTGTACCTCCGATATTTCCAGGCTGTTTCCATTGTTGGAAATGAAGTGTTCAGCTTCAATGTAACCCTCTATCCAAATGCGATTGATGATGGGAACTATGCAGATATGTCAAAAGTGGATGGAAAAATCACTTTACGAGTTGGTTGCATTCAGATTATCTATCTACAAAAGTTCCTCATGTCATTACTGGTAAGTCTAATCTATTTTAAAAGAAATTGATGCAAGAATAGGTGATACATGTCACCTTCCATTCAACACCGATTCGCACATTTCCTGATTGTCTTGATATTGTTTAATCTTATTCATTTGTGCTTTGAAGTAAGTCTGACTGAGCCTCCATATCTTTCAGGTACAGAGAACCACTAACCTATGATTAAAACTGCCGATTGCTTGAAAATTAGTGGGTACATTTTATTAAATGTCTTCCATTTAAAAAAAAAAACTTAAAATTTATTGAACATGATTTTTCTCCTCACATCAACTTACTTTACTGTCTTTTCAATATTTCTACAGAAAAAATCTGAATGTCCAATATCCCTGTTTTTCTAAGTGGGTCAGGTAGCATCTCTGGAGGAAAGGAATAGGTGACGTTACCTATTGCTTTTCTTCAGAGATGCTGCCTGACCCACTGAGTTATTCCTGCATTTTGTGTCTGTAGGCCCTGTAAACCACCATCTGCAGTTTCTTCCTACACATCCCTTTTTTACTACTTCAATTTTATTTACTGATAATTTTGATTCCCCATTAACCTTAAAGGCTACAGAAATGCTACACTTGTCGCTTTACCTCCCCCCTTGACTCCATTCAAGGACCCAAGCAATCTTTCCAGGTGCGACAGAGGTTAGTTAACCTGCACCTCCTCCAACCTCATCTATTGCATCCGCTGCTCTAGATATCAGCTGATCTACATCGGTGAGACCAAGCGTAGGCTTGGCCATCGCTTCGCTGAACACCTCTGCTCGGTCCGCAATAACCAACCTGATCTCCTGGTGGCTCAGAACTTCAACTCCCCCTCCCATTCCGAATCCGACCTTTATGTCCTGGGCCTCCTCCAGTGAGGACCAGAGTGAGGAACAGCACCGGCAATGAACATGGTAGCCGTTAGTCAGCACCTCTCTAGCCCCCCCCTATTCCTCGCTTGGGCAGTTTGTGCCTACCCCAGCTGCCGCACCCGCTGTTTCTCCAGCATTTTTTGTCTACCACAGCCTTAAATATATACTAGAACTTTGGTCATGCATTTCTCTAAACTTTCAGAATAGTAGCTATAGTTTGATCACTATTGTCTCCTCCCCAATTACTCAGGCCATCTCTACTCCATAGCCCCCTAGCTCCTCCTCTTCCTTTCCATTCTTCCCCAATATACCTATCCCCCACCCTGCCTCCACCACTTCACATTCCACACAGTTTGAGAAAGAAGGGTTTACCCCTACACTTCTGTGCCCCTAAAAGTCGGTGCCTATTTCCTCTCGCTCCATAGATGCTGCCGCACCCGCTGAGTTTCTCCAGCATTTTTGTCTACCACAGCCTTAAATATATACTAGTCTAATCTTTGGTCATGCATTCAAGTGGATCGATAATTTGATGCTGTAAACTTAATAGGCTGAAAAAGCATGAATAGAAATTTTGTACTGCTATAGACTTTGAACACTAAAATTGACACCATTATAACCATATATTTTAACCATATAACCCAATTACAGCACGATTTAAACAGGCCATCTTTCGGCCCCTACACATGAGATTCCACCTGCCGGGAACTACACAGTTATTTCCCTCTGTTCAACTGCATTCCAATTCGCTACCATGTACCATGCATCTTTTGACCTGCACTCAGCATTAAACCCATAACCCTTCTTCCCTTCCTTTAGACCCAAATCCATATACCTATCCAATTACTAATATTTTTAAATGCATAAACATCAAACAACTGCCTCCCTGACCCCCACTTCCCGACCACCAACCTGGAAGCATCCACCCATTACCACACGGCTACCACTCCATCTTGCTAGCATAATAGAAGTTAAACCCCCTCATGTCAAAGACCTTATCCCTAAACTTCTTCTGTCCCTTAATTCTGAAGTCATGTCCTCTTGTTTGAATCTTCCCTACTCTCAAAGCTTATCCACGTCAACTCTGTTTATCCCTCTCATAATTTTAAAGACCTCAATCAAGTCCCCCCTTAACCTTCTGCGCTCCAACGAATAAAAACCTAACTTGTTCAACCTTTATTATCTGTAAAAGTACTGATTATATTGTCTATATGGCTTGGTATGACATTGATCTAATGGTAATTCAAGTGATTCAAATGGGCCAGCTGTGTATTAGCCTCATTCCAGAAATGGAGCATGAAATTGAGACTGTGACTGTATTCAAGACACTTCATGCATTGACTGCGCTGCTTTGTCTGATCCCATTTTGGATCAAACTGCAAAGTAATGCTTTTCTGCTTATTGAGTTTCATGTGAAAGATCCTCGGGTCATTTTTGATTCAAAGGGAATTCTTCTGATATTTTGTTTTTAAAAATATGAAAAATCTGACAGGTTTCCTGACATTTGGTGCATCTACAGAGAGAGCACTGTCTTGAGTCTGCGTCCTTTCAGTAGAACTCCGGAAACTCCTAACTCTTAAGAGAGATCGCTGGCCTTGAATACTAATTTGGTTTCTCTCTCTGCAGACGCAGCCCGACTGTAGAGTGGTCAAATGGCTGCATTTTTTTTTTGCTTTTTAATTATCTGACAAGTTGTCTGTAAAAAGAATGTAATTAATCTGGTTTAATATTTGCCGGAATTATTATTGTAAAAATCACAACCGTCTCTGCTAGCGATAAGTTAAAGGTTGAAATGGTTTTCGAAGTTGAAGATTTGTTTTTCATCACTCAATAAATAATGTTGTTGCTAACAACATTATTTTTTTCTCTCTTTTTTGTATGGCTTTGTAAATATTTGATTAGTGTATAAATGTAAATAATTTGGTGTACATATAGCTGCTGGTATACATATGGTGTACATATAGCTGCTAAATTTGTATAAGAATTATAAGCAGTTGAATAAGGGGTGGGAATTAATAAGCGTTGGCTTCTTCCTGCTCCTTTTCGGACACATATGATTTCATTTATTTATAGATATTGTTTATGACACTTTATAAATATTCTTGTTTTGTTTTTTGTATGCTGTTTCACATTTGCTTTTTATTATTTTATTCTGTTTGAAATAAAGAATTAAATAAATAAAAAAATAAAATAAATACACATTGAAGGCTATTGGCTTTTTTCAATGTTATTTTGTGGGTGCTTAGATCTGGCTTTTTCCAGTTTTAAGGCCAAAATAATAATTATTCAATTTGAATAAATTGGAAAGAAGGGCTCATCGCATTCAGGTGGAAAATTTCAAACACAATATGTAAACATTTCTGCACAAATTTATTGCATTAATTGATGTTCGTTCGATTGGAAGTTTACATTTTCAGTTGGGATTTTCTTTTGATCCGCTACACAGATGGACATTTTTCATCCATTTGTTCCATTTCATCCACTGTTCCATTGCGCCTGGTGAGCAGCACAGGAACAGGCCCTTCAGCCCTCAGTGTCCATGCAGAATGTATCTGTTCATTGTAGATGACGTGATTGTAATCAGACCATCACACAAACCAGCCTCCCTTTCATTGACTCCACTTTTCACTGTACCTCGGTACATGTGACAATAAACCAAACTCAAACCCAAACTCTTTGACTGCATAGCACGCAAACAAAATATTTTCACTGCTTTGGTACACGTGACAAAAATAAGCTAAAGTACACTAAAGATAGACACAAAATGGTGGAGTAACTCAGCGGGTCAGACAGCAACTCTGGAGAAAATAAATAGGTAGTGTTTCTGGTCTGAACCCTTCTTCAGAACTTTGTTGATCCACAGACCTGAAAAATACTTACTTACTTAATGTAAGATTCAAAATGCCATAACTCAAATTGTATGTAAAATCTTTGTAACGTTCATCTGTAAATGAGGGAGTGATTTGAATGTGGACATGCTAACTCTTGATGTCTTTACCATAGAACTTCTTTGACAACTTCCAAACTGCGAAGGAAGCACTAAGTGCAGCCACAGCGCAGGCAGCTGAGAAAGCAGCCTCCAGCGTGAAGGATTTTGCCCAGAAGAGTGTTCGATTGGCAATGGACATCAATCTGAAAGCCCCAGTCATCATCATCCCCGAATCCTCCATCTCCATGAATGCCTTGGTGGCAGATTTGGGATTGATTACTGTTCGGAATAGATTCACTCTGATCCCAGGCGAACAGTTCTCTGTACCGCCTGTCCTGGACGTCATGGATGTAAATCTGACGCAGCTGAAACTCTCAAGGTTAATTTTAACATTTATACCTTGCACCTCAAATTGTCTTAAATGGTTTGAGGTCAAGTTTTCTTTAAATATATTTCAGTCTCTATAGGAACGGCTTGCTGTTGCTAGGCATGTTTATACACAAGTATTTTCTTATATGCATGGCTGTGTGGTGCTGATTTTATAAAATGCAGTTGAATTTTTGCAGAATGTAGAATTTTTACCATCTACTTTAGAGTTTGGCTGCAGATGAATCATGATCCACGAGAAGGGTGGTCAGACTGTAAAGACCAGCCAGATGATGGTCGTGTTAGTGTTAGCACAAGTTGTTTGTGATTGGTTTTCTTGCTGAGAGTGCAGGCATTTTACAGCAGTGAATTGCTTCTTGACTGACCTATTCGGGAAGGGTGAGCTGGGACATTCATTCCAACCAGAAGAGCTGTGGGGAAGAGGGATATGGGTTCTATAAAATACCAGCAGTTGGTTTTCTCTTGCCTCTCATGCCGAAGGCAAGAGAAATAATTATCCAGGGTTTCTTGCTGTCAATCTTAAGCAAGTCTCTGTAAGCTTACACGGCAGCAGTACACAGTTCAGCTGTAATGTGGTTTGGTTTAGAGATCCAGTGTGGAAACAGGCCCTTTGGCTCACCGAGTCCGCACCGACCAGCAATCCCCGCACATTAACAGTATCCCACACACACTAAGGACAATTTATATTTACACCAAACTAATTAGCTGACAAAGCTGTACGTCTTTGGAGTGTGGGGGGAAACTGAGCAAACCCATACGGTCACTGGGAGAATGTACAAATTCCGTCCAGATAGCACCCATAGTCACAATCAAACCCGGGTCCCTGGCGCAGCAAGGCAGCAACTGTACTGCTGCACCACCATGCCACCCTTTGTAGTGGGGGAATGACTAACTTAGAATGACTTAACTTTTAATGAATTTAAAAGGGAGTTAGATAGAGCTCTAGGGGCTAACGGAATCAAAGGATATGGGGAGAAGGAATGCATGGGTTACTGATTGTGGATGATCAGCTATGATCACAATGAATGGCGATGCATGCTCGAACGGCCAAATGGTCTCCTCCTGCACCTATTTTCTATGTTTCTATGGATCTATCACCAATTGTCTGCAATGATCAGGACCAAATAACCACAGATCCGCAGCTGTAAACAATAACTTAAAGAGGGGTCAACGGGGACAGGCAGCATCTCTGGAGAGAAGGAATGGGTAACGTTTTGGGTCTGAAGAAGGGTCTCGACCCGAAACGTCACCCATTCATTCCCTCCAGAGTTGCTGCCTGTCCTGCTGAGTCACTCCAGCATTTCATGTCCACCTTCGATTTAAACCAGCATCTGCAGTCCTTTCCTACACTCCTAGCAATAAAGTCCTACCCAGCTCAACCTCTCCCTATAACTCAAGCACTCGGGTCCTGGCAAATCCTTGTAAATCTTCTCTGCACTCTTTAGAAAGGAAATGCTGCACATTATTAGGCAAATTTAGTAAATAATCTACAGTGGTGCCAAAATATAATTTGGAAATAATGTATGATAAATGGTATGTGTTGGTTTTTGATTGTCTGAGCCAAGATATATAAGGCTATAACACTAGAGGATATTATTGTGAAACATTCTTCACCGATGTTTGCTGCTAAGTAGGGGGGGCGATGTTAACTTGACTGCTTTTCTGCCATTTGTAGTGTGCAAGTTGGCATCAACCACCCTGTCCCCAGTGCCCAAGCCCAAGACTGATGCAGAGTCTCCACTCAGTTGGAAGTCTCCACACCCACTTGTCTGGATGCCTTCCCCCACACGGCAACACAGGTTTGCGAAGGAATTTGCCAGAGTCTGGATTGCTGACAAAAGTCATGAGTTGTCGGAGCAGAATTGGGCCATTCACCCCATCAAGTCTACTACGCCATTCAATCATGGCTCATCTATCATGCCTTCTCAGCCCGATTCTCCTGCATTTGTCCCATAATCCATGGCACCCTTACTGCATAACCCCTTACACCCTTGCAGGAGATAGCTAACAAAGCTCAGTAGATCGCCCTGCCCCAGCAGCTTGGTTTAGTGAGGGGCCGGCGTGGCTGATGACTGGGCAGATGTCAGGTTGCCCAATGACACCACTGGACCAGCCATCTTCAACCTGTCGCATGGTAGATCATTCATTCTGGACGTTAAATTAAGATATTATTAATGATGTGAAAGGCAATGAACTTGTTAAAAGTGGCGTAATTGCATACAGAACATTGTTATTGATGGGAATTTATGTGTCAGGACCGTGCTGCAGACCAGTCCAGCTCAGGCCGACATTGAAATACTGCAGCCCATCAACCTGCAGCTCATTGTACAAAGGAATTTGGCAGCAGACTGGTATCACAACATCCCAAGTGTGGAAATCAAGGGAGATTTGAAGACCATTAATGTGAGTGACAGCATGTTCTGTGAATATTTTCATGATTTTCATCCCAAAGGTTTCCGCATGAGGTCGGAGACAGGCAGCAGTGCTTTGAATGGTGTCATTCCAAATGGCAGTCTTGATATTTCAGTGTACCTGTGATGTGTATAGCAACGTTTGTTAACGTGTTCACTGCCAAGTTGTTTGTTCACTAATGGCCATGACCCGAGTATACTCGGGGGTGGCACTGACGAGGTTAATGCAAGCTAATGATGTGGCATTTTGATGCTCCGCTCTATGATCTTTGGTAACAAGCAAGCAAGCTGAGGGAACTCAACAGGCAGCATCTGTGGAGGGAAATGGACAGACGACCTATCGGGTTGGGACCCTTCTTCAGACTCACAATCTGGAGATATCATTTCACGGATGACAATTTATTGTAAAATCAGACCCGCTTAGTGAGGACCTGTTCTCCCCATCACACTTTTCCTTCCATATGCGGAGCGCAAGATAAAACAATCTGAGCATTCGTCACAAGTGGAGTTATTGTTGCAAATCATTCTGAGCAAGTTGTTTGATTTCTGAAACATCCTTTCCTTTGGAAGCCTGTAGTTCAACTTGCTGTTGTTCTCTTTCAGGTTGTTCTCAGTGAGGAAGATCTAACTGTTGTGATGAAGGTTGTTGAGCAAAACCTCGGAGAAGGCAGCAAAAATACAAGTTCAGCAAAAGCATTGAAGGATGAAGGAAAAAGTAATCAAATATTAGCATAATATTGTTTATGCATTCACTTGCTTATGAAACCCTGAACCTTTTGCCATCTGAATTAAAACCAGTGAAGCACAAAAAATAATAATGATCCACATCTGTTTAGTGCTCCACCTGAACAGTGTGTTGTGTCCTGATCAGGCTGTTCGAGCCAGCACCGCCTTTCAATATGATCATGGCTGATCATCCAAAATCAGTACCTTCCTGTTTAACAATGTACATCCAAAGCAGATTATATTTACAGTTTAACCATTCTTAATTGAAGAATTATGTACGTCTTAGTAACTTAACTAATTCATGCGGATAAATGTGAGGTTATCACCTTTGGTAGCAAAAACAGGAAGGCAGATTACTATCTAAATGGCATCAAGTTGGGAAAAGGGGAAGTACAACGGGATCTGGGAGTCCTTGTTCATCAGTCCATGAAAGTAAGCATGCAGGTACAGCAGGCAGTGAAGAAAGCAAATGGCAAATTGGCCTTTGTAACAAGAGGAATCGAATATAGGAGCAAAGAGGTCCTTCTGCAGTTGTACAGAGCCCTAGCGAGACCACACCTGGAGTATTGTGTGCAATTTTGGTCCCCTAATTTGAGGAAGGACATTCTTGCTATTGAGGGAGTGCAGTGTAGGTTTATAAGGTTAATTCCAGGGATGGCGGGACTGTCATATGCTGAGAGAATGGAGCAGCTGGGCTTGTACACTCTGGAGTTTAGAAGGATGAGAAGGAATCTCATTGAAACATATATGATTGTTAAGGGTTTGGACACGCTAGAGGCAGGAAACAGGTTCCCGATGTTGGGGGAGTCCAGAACCAGGGGCCACAGTTTAAGAATAAGGAGTAAGCCATTTAGAACGGAGACGAGGAAACTGTTTTTCTCACAGAGAGTGGTGAGTCTGTGGAATTCTCTGCCGGCGGTGGAGGCAGGTTCTCTGGATGCTTTCAAGAGAGAACTAGATAGGGCTCTTAAAAATAGCGGAGTCAGGGTATACGAGGAGAATGCAGGAACGGGGTACTGATTGGGGATGATCAGCCATGATCACATTAAATGGCTCGAAGGGCCGAATGGCCTACTCCTGCACCTATTGTGTATTGTCTATTGCTTATTCAGAACTATTTTGGCTCTGTTTAACCCTAAAGTCCAGTAAATTACAGGCACGGATCTATATTTTAAAAAAATATTCAATTAATTTCCACGTTTTATGCAACTAATTTACAATTTAACAGTTATAGTATTTTGGAGGATTCCATTGCTTTCCTTCAGAAAATATATTTGTCCAAGTCAGTCTTAATCGGCAACCTCAGTTGATGTGAGAGACAATTGTGGCTTTGGACATCTGAGCAAGGAAATCAAACGTTTTAATTACAAACTTGATGAACATTTGTGTTGGTGAATAAACCATAGTTGTATCTTTCGATGTAGAAACAAGGAACTGCACAAAGTGCTGGAGAACATGGAGAGGTGACTTTCCAGTCGGGACCGTCTAACCCGAAAAGTGGCCTATTTGTATTCTCCAGAAATGCTGCCTGACCCACTGAGTTACTCCAGCACTTTGTGTCCTCCATTGTAGTATCTTTGTTGTATTCATAAGATGGACTGTAATATTGCTATTGCTGTGGATTGTGCATTGGTGCTTCAACAGAAAAAGACAAAGATGCCAATGAGACAACCAAATTGGAAAAGATTGTGGGAAGTGGGAGCTCCGCAGCGGATCAACTCAAGGAAATAATAAAAGGAGGTGCAGCAGACGTTATCAATGTCCAACTGAACTTTGAAATCAAAGAGGTGAGTTGTGGTATCTGAATTTTAAAGTTAGAACTTTTAAAAGAAGCTTCACAAAGTTGAGCCTATTCGCTGCAACTCTGACCAATGTTTTTCAAAGTGAGAAGTTGTTCTACTTGGAGCTGGGGGAAGAGAGGGCATTTTGCCGGATGTGTACTTTGAGCAAGAGCAACGGGGAAATAATTGTCAAGCAGAACTCTCAGTGGCCGAATTATAAAGGATCAACAGCACCAATTAGTGGAGTAATTTGTATAAAATTGCTTGTGTAGTCAGAAGTTCTAAATTCTTAATTACATTTTCATTCCTATAGTGCAGTGAGAATAGAGGGGAGGAAATATGAATCATCTTGACAACATTCACAATAGGTGAAACTATAGCAGAAACAACAATATGATTTGGAGCAAACTTGCTGGGAGAGTGGGAAGTGTTGATCAGAATGTTTACCGATGTTAGCTTTGATCATGTGTGCAATCATTCCAGAGAATTGAACACTATACCCACTCCCCAATGCAGTAGGCAATGGAGGTGGCACTGTTGCAGGGGCCATCTTTTCTCTGACATTTAAGTTGAGGTCTGTAAACCCACTTGGATGAATTTTGGCAGTTGAAGAGGAGAAGACGTTTGATGATGTCCTGGCCATTATTTTATCTCAAGTACCCGTAGCACAGATGATCTCATTAGCTTTTTGGAGCACTGTTAAATTTGTTGAAGTCACTCCCTGCAACAATGACAACACTTCAAAATTAATTTTGTTTACTGTAAAACACTTGTGTCATTCTATGGTGAGCTCTTATAGCTGCAGGCAAATTCAACCATAGCAAGATAGCACAAGCAGGTATTGAGATGCTTGCCTGAGGAGTCTATTTGATGAGACGTTGACCAAGACATCAAGCAAATGTGTTTTTCTTTGGAATTACACTCAGGCTTTGAACATCCAAAGGTTTGTAGATGAATTGGCTTGGTATAAATGTGTAGGAAAGAACTGCAGATGCTGGTTTAAATCGAAGGTACACACAAAATGCTGGAGTAACTCAGCGGGTCAGGCAGCATCTCTGGAGGGAAGGAATGGGTGACGTTTCGGGTCGAGACCCTTCTTCAGTCTCCACCCAATCCTTGTCTCCAGAGATGCTGCCTGACCCGCTGAGTTACTCCAGCATTTTGTGTCTGGCTTGGTGAAAATGTAAATTGTCCCTTGTGTGTGTAGGATAGTGCTAGTGTACTGGGATCACTAGTCGGCATAGACTCAGTGGGCCGAAGGGCCTGTTTCCATGCTGTATCTTTAAACTAAACTATACAAAACATCTATCCAAAACAACATGGCATTAGGATAAAGATTGCACCTTCAGCAACACTGCACACTGTGGAAACCCAACGTTGCACAACTATGTACTACAATGGGCGGTTGCCATGATAGCTTGGTGAAAGGATGTCCAGGATTTAAGTATCCAGTGAAGGTTCCATGTGAAACATTAGCATTCCTCATCAATTTTATAATTTTAGACACATGTATTAAGCTTCATTTTGAACCTTTTACCTCATTTAAACAAATCATTTAGTTGTGATTTACTGCCCTTATGGGAAAAGTAGAACATGGTCTATAAAGAGTCATTTTCTAATTAGAACCAACTATTGATTTAACTTATTAATCAGACACAACACTACTGTAGAATGTTAATATAGATTTAATTTAGTTTATTGTAACGTGTACTGAGGTACTGTGTAAAGCTTTAGTTGTATGCTAACCAGTCAGAGAAAGACTATACATGATTATAATCGAGCCATCCGCAGCATTCAGATTACATAACCATTAACCATATAACAATTACAGCACGGAAACAGGCCATTCGACCCTTCTAGTCCGTGTAATCTCCCCTAGTCCCTATACCTGGCGCTCAGTAACCCTCCATTCCCTTCCCATCCATATAACTTTAATTTAATTTATGCTAACCGAGTCCACCACCTTCACTGAGAATTCCACACAGCTATACATGAAGTTCCCCCTCATGTTACCCCTAAACTCAGAGCCATGTCATGTCCCCTTGTTTGAATCTTCCCTAATCTCAGTGGGAAAAAGCTTTTTCAGTCAACTGTTCCCCTCTCATCATTTTATTATCATAATTCTGCGCTCCAAAGTGCCCTAATAACTTTCTCTGTATTAGCACCTCCACACAAGCTACCTATCTGAGTAAAGAAGTTCCCCCTCAGGCAAGGCAACATAGTAAATTCAGTAAATTTTGTCCCTTCCTATAATTAGATTAATACTCCAGAATGGCCTCACGAGTGCCTTATACTTTTAAACCATTATTCTATACTAATAATAAAGTGAATAACTATTAGTGCAAGATAAAGTTCAGTAAAGTCCGATTAAAGATGGTCCGAGTGTCTCCAATGACTAATAGTAGCTCAGAACCGTTCTCTATTTGCTGATAAAATGGATTAGTTGCCTGATAACAGTTGGGATGAAACTGGCCCTGAATCTGGAGGTGTGCCTTTTCACACTTCTATACATTTTGCCCCATGGGAGAGTGGAGAAGAAGGAGTGACTGAGGTAAGACCCATCTTCGATTACACTGGTGGCCTTGCCGAGGCGGAATAAAAGGAGTCGGTGGAAGGGAGGTGTGTGATGGTCTGGGCTGCGTCCACAATTCTCTGCAATTTATTGCGGTCTTGGATGGAGCTGTTATCAAAATAAAGGTAGACACAAAATGCTGGAGTAACTCAGCGAGACAGGCAGCATCTCTAGAGAGAAGGAATGGGTGACGTTACGGGCCGAGACCCTTCTTCAGACTCAAACTGTAGAGTTATGGGCCTTTTTCAGTCGACTGGAATGGCGACTGCCAAAGAGGAACACACACACACCACACACACACACACACACACACACACACACACACACACACACACACACACACACACACACACACACACACACACACACACACACACACACAGGGCAAGTGGGGGGAAGCGCTGTCTGAAAGTTACACAGTGCAAAGCCAAGGTGATACAGATACACACCGTGACACAGGAGTAGGCCATTCGGCCCTTCGAGCCTGCACCGCCACACACACATCACCCCGTACACCCCCTGACCCCTTACCACACCACATCACTCCCTCTTAAATATAGCCAATGAACTGGCCTCAACTACCCTCTGTGGCAGAGAGTTCCAGAGATTCACCACTCTCTGCGTGAAAAAAAAAGTCTTCTCATCTCGGTTTAAAGGATTTCCCCTTGATCCTTAAGCTGTGACCCCTTGTCCTGGACTTCCCTAACATCAGGAACAATCTTCCTGCATCTAGCCTGTCCAACCCCTTAAGAATTTTATAAGTTTCTATAAGATCCCCTCTCAATCTTCTAAATTCTAGAGAGTGATGAACAGGAAGGTTGGCGCTGTAATTAAAACAGCTAAAGCACAGTATACATTAAGTCCTTTAAAAGAGGGGGGAGAAGGAGTGGAGACAACTTTTAAGATGTTAGAGATACAAGGCTGTGAAGTTCGGCGGACATTTAACATTACCGGACGGTTATCCTTGGTTCTGAAAACTACTGCTTACGCTTTTTTTCCCAATGAGCCAATGAAATTCTCCGGTCAACACTGGCTGCAACCAACAAGAACCCACAAGAACCTTCGACTTCCAGGCGACCCACTAGGACCTCCTGGCGACCCACCCATGGCACAAGAATTCTCGCTACTTCCCATGGCGGCTTCATTCTAGTTGCCGCTAATTTTTCAACATGTTGAATAATTAGCGGCAACCATAATGAGGCCGCGACTAGTTCCGACTCCTCATGGCCATGAAGGCAGCTCCCTGGCAACCACCCGCGAACATGTGGCGACTGCATAGACTCCTGCGGTCACCTAAAAAGTCGCCTAAGTGGGACAGACCCATTATGCTTCCTGATAACATACTTTCTATGCCGCATCTGTAGATGTTAGAGGGAGTTGTTGGGGAGGTCATTTAAAATATTAAGATTGTTACTGTTGAGACAAATAATTATATTCTGCTGTTATTTCAGGTCACAGTAGAATTAAGAAAAATAATGAACAAGGCAAAGAATCCATTTCTCGTGTTTCATGTGGTTCAGTTGGGAACAGAAACCAAAATGAGAAACCATGATTTGAGTGCAACAGCTTACTTGAAGAAAATTGGTTTGAACTGCTGTGAATTTTCAGGTAAGATAAATTTCTAACAAGATCAAAAGAAAAAGAAAAGGGCACTGGTCTTGCATAAGTCAAGACGATTTGATATGTTAACCTTGGCATCTTACCATTCGGCCATTTTGAATCACCAATATCGAATAGTAAAAGGATTGGGTAGAGTGGATGTGGAGAGGATGTTTCCACCAGTGGGAGAGTCCAGGACCAGAGGCAGTAGGCTCACAATAAAAGGACGTACAATTAGGAAGGAGATGAGGATGATTTTTTTTAGTCAGGGGGTGGTGAATCTATGGATTTCATTACCACAGATGGCTGTGGAGGCCAAGTCAAAGGATAGTTTTAAGGCAGAGATTGATAGATTCTTGATTAGGACAGGTGTTGGGTTATGGGGAGAAGGCAGGAGAATGGGGTTGAGAGGGAAAGATGATTGAATGACGAAGTAGACTTGATGGGCCGAATGGCATAATTCTGCTCCTATCACATGATCTTATGAACCTCATTCCTCTTCAAGTACCAATTGGCCTTGCTCTAAGCTTGCACCAGGGTCAGCAGTGTACAGGTTGCTTCTGATGTTAATATTTCCCCAGCTTGCATACATGCAACTTTGCTTCACCCACCGCTACATTATATAATCAAACGAGGTTCATTGGCTTTTCTTTAATAACAGTTCCCTATAGTCTGTAATATTTTCTGAAAGCCTTTAGCATAATCAGCATAAACGAGATTTTGACGCAAGCGTAGGTCAGCCGGCCTCAAAAGTCTACTGTGTCAAGGTAATGTCTAATCCTCTTCCTCACTGCCATTTTCCACCAATACCCCTATATGCCTGGATTACTTTAATATCCAGAGTTCTCTCCTTTACTCTTAAATCCATGTGATATTCATCTTAATCATTCCATATTCACGCTCAAACAATTTTTGCCACCCCTGAATTCACTAAGATATTCATGACTATTAAATCTATTGCTTCCTATTATCTTCTGGCTGTGAATTAATTTTACTGGTATTGTAGTTCAATCGACCGTGTATTAAATGTGATACAATTTTATGTTGCTACCAGTTTATGTTCACCACCCCATATTAATTCAGGTACATTAGCACAAGTATATCCAATTATCCTCATTTTGAATTGAACCTGCAGTAGTGCTGATGCCCAGTTGACATGATTTTTTTAGACTGCGGAAATAGCCAACTCCACTGTAAACCTTGGCTCAAAGGCCTGGTTACTTTGCACCATAATTGAACAACGTGTCATAATTTTTGGTTCATTATAATTATTACATTTTGTGTGGAATTGTTTTGTATATGAAGCTGTGAACTTTCCAGGTTGAGTACAGGTAGCGCCCGTAGTGGGGTTGAACCCGGGTCTCCGGCGCTGCATTCGCTGTAAGGCAGCAACTCTACTGCTGCACCACCGTGACTGCCCTTCTGCCGAACTCATCCATCCCAACTGATTTCCCAATCTATTGTGCACCCACGTATCCATGTTTGACCCTTACCCTCTAAACCATTTTGTCCAAGTACCTGTTCAAATGTCTTTTATATGTTGCTAATGACTCAACTACTTCCCCTGGCAGCTCGTCCCATATATGTATCACCCTAGTTTCCCCCTCATAATCCCATTAAATATTTCCCCTTTCACTTTAAACCTAGAGCTTACCACAAGGTTAACTTGGTTACCACAACCCTGGAAAGGAGACTTTGTGCATTTACCCTATCTAATGCAACAAGGGATATGGGGAGAAAGCAGGAATGGGGTACTGATTCTGGATGATCAGCCATGATCATATTAATGGCGGTGCTGGCTCGATGGGCCGAATGGCCTACTCCTATGTTCTAGGTTTCTATTATTGTGCTCTTGCTCACAGACAGATGTTCAGTCCCTTGTACTTTGGGAAAAGGGTTTGTACTCGGGGTAATGTGCTGCTGTGTTAAGGTCCTGGCTCAAATCCCCGCCTTTCCCACTGTTGGCCCATGAACCTGGTGCTTATCCCTGTTGTCTGGTGCTTGCCCAGCAGTATACCCTCCCCCAGGTTGATGTGGAGAGGGTGTCTGCGAGGGCTGATGTTGGTGGGCCTGGCTGGAGCAAGCTGTGTATTCAGATTCAGATTCAATCAGTGTATCTGTTGGGCACTGAGCTGTGCGGCTCAAGGCTGTGTCCTGGCTGGCACGGAGAGTCGGGGGCAATGCTGGGAACTTGCCACATCTACTCCTTATGTTGACAGGCTGCCGGGATTCTGGAAATTCTCTTATATTTTCCTGTTGGATGTAGTTGAAGCTCTGGCTCCTTGTTTGGCTGCACCATTCTCCCCACCTTCTCCATTCTAACACGCTGCCCCAGGGCAGCACAGTGGCGCAGCGGTAGAGCCTCAGCCTTTCAGCGCCAGAAACCAAGGTTTGATTCTGACTACGGGTGCTGTCTGTATGGAGTTTTCACGTTCTCCATGTGACCGCGGAGTTTTCTCCAGGTGCTTGGGTTTTCACCCACACTCCAAAGACGTAAAGATTTGTAGGTTAATTGGCTTCTGTAAATTGTAATTTGTCTCTAGTGTGTACGATAGTGCTAATGTGTGGGGTGTTGGCGCAAACTCCTGGGCTGAATGACCTATTTCCATGCTATATCTCTCAATCTCAGCGAACATAGTATTATGCATGTGATGTCTTAGCTAGCTTAACTAACTGTTGCTGAAGAAATAAAGAAACATTAGTCGATGACCCCTAGGTCCATAAGCCATAGTCATGAAATTGTACACCAAGTCCATGCCGACCTTTTTGTCTAGCTACACTAATCCCACTTGCCAATGTTAAGTCTGTCTCATTCAATGCCTTGCCTATGCATTGAAATTTCAATGTTCCTTTGATGTGCAGTTGTTAAAAAATGTTGGACTATTACAAAAGAGCTTTTAGTTTAGTTTAGAGATACAGTGCGGAAACAGGCTCTTCGGCCCACCGAGTCCGCTCCGACCAGCGATCACCGCGCATTAACACAAGCCTACACACATTAGGGACAATTTACACTAATACCTGGTATACAAACCCACGCCAATTAATTTACAAACCTGTACATCTTTGGAGTGGTCACGGGGAGAACATACAAACTCCATACAGACAACACCCTTAGTCAGGATTGAAAGCGGGTCTCCGGCGCAGCAAGCGCTGTAAAGCAGCAACTCTACCGCTGTGCCACCGTGCCTCCCTTGTCATGTTTTTAACCATGTTATGAGATACTCAATAAATTTGTTTTTCTTGTCATTTAAAAGTACATTCGCATTTGAAATGTAGCCATATATTCTCAAAGTAATGCCTGCTACTATTGATTTTGTTACAGATTCAAACAATAAACCGCTCAATTTGATCAGTTCTTCAGACAAACCTGGAGCAGACCTTCTCAAAGTGCAGTACATCAAGGTAAGGTTTTATGCTTTATAATCATTTTCATACATGCAGCACCGGAGACCCGGGTTCGATCCCGCCTATGGGTGCTGTCTGTACGTAGTTTGTGCATTCTCCCCGTGAACGCGTGGGTTTTCTCCAAGATCTTCGGTTTCCTCCCACACTACACAGAAGTACAGGTTTGTAAGTTAATTGGCTTAGTAAATGTAAAAATTGCCCTAGTATGTAGGATAGAACTAGTGAACAGGTAATCGCTGGTCTGTACAGACTTGGTGGGCCGAAAGAGCCTCTATCCACGCTGTATCAGTTAACAATACTAAAACTAAACTAAACAAGGGAGTGGGACCGATTTGCAGCTCTGTTTATTCTTGAGATTTCTATTTTAAGATTATAACTTTATGATCAATTATCTTTTTGATTGCAGGCGGATAGAAGTGGACCACATTTCAAAAGTACTTTTGATAGTACTGAGCAAAAGATGACAGTAAGTAAAATACTCACTGTATATTCATAATGGATTAAATGTTTACCCCTTTACCTCAATCGTGACTCTTGTCTTCATCGACACTCGCTGATAAACTGGATTTTTCCAGCATTTTTATTTTCAAATTCTGAAATATTACTGTGTATTGTACATCTTGTGATTCCAGCGCTTTCCCTTCTTTCTCTCTAACTATTGGTATCAAAAGTAAAGTTATCTAGACCGTCTTCATCTCCATGCTGTCATGGACACCACACTGTGTTCTGTATCCTATGTGTGACCTTTTGTATATCCTTTTATATGGCCATTCTGTGGATTTAATACTATCCTCAATTTTGTTTTGAGAGTCACAATTGAGTCCCAATTGTTCTGTTATTGCCTGGTCCAGAATGGATTCCAGCATTTTGGAGGAGAATGTTCGGCTAACAAGCCTCTGGATTCCTGCTTATTGTTTTCATTAAGAGTGGTTTTACATTTGCATTTTTCCCATCCTCTGGAACCTTTGGAATTGAGGGGATTCTGCTAGATTACAACATTATCTCTGTTACCGGTCCCTTTAAGACCCTAGACTATGTCTCATTATCAAGATGCTTTACTGATGTCAACTGTACAGACGGCTCCATAATATTTATTCACACTCTCTGTCTTTTCTTTATTTCTGGTGAATCACCTCTGTACCGTCTTCAAAGCCTCTGTATCTTTCCTGTAATGAACGACCAGAACTGCACACAATACTCCAAACATGGCTGAACCAGAGATTTTATAAAGCCACGTCATTACTCCCCAACTCTAATGCTCAATGCCCTTTCTAATTGATGGCAAGCATATCATATGCCTTTGTTACCATTATATTTCATTGTGTTGCTACTTTTGGGGTGCTATGGACTTGCAGTTCAAGATTCCTCTGCATAACAAGCTGTTAAGAGTCTAACGGTATGTTTTCCCCTCACATTTGGATAAAACTACATCTGCCATTTCTCTTCCATTTCTGTAGCTGATCTATATCTGCCTATATACTTTGACAGTCCTTACTGTACCCAACTCCACCAATGTTGGTGTTGTCTGAACATTTACTAACCAACTTATCTACATTTATGTCCAAGTGGTTAATATATATTATCAAAAACTGGTCTTGGCACAGAACCCTGCAAACATCACTGGCCTCCAGCCAGAATCACACCCTTCCACCGCAACCCTCTTTTATGTAAATATATGTATATATAGACACAGACACATACATGGTCAAGAAGGCTCTCGGTACATTGACCTTCATCAGTCATGGTGCTGAGTGTAGAAGTTGGGATACTATGTGTCAGTTGTACAAGATGTTAGTGAGGCTGCATATTTGCTATAGGAACAATGTTAAGCGGGCAAGGGTGCAGGAAAGATTGACAAAGATGTTGCCAGGACTTGAGGGGATGAGCTAAAGGGAGAAATGTTGTAAGCTAGGACTTTATTCCTTGCAGCACAAGAGTATGAGGAGGGTAGATATAGCAAATGCACAGAGTCTTTTACCTAGAGTAGGGGTGAAGAACCATGGAACATACTGTAGGTTTAAGATGAGAGGGAAAAGAGGCTGGTGGGTGTATGGAACAAGCTGCCAGAGGAGGTAATTGAGGCAGATACAATTTAAAATACTTTTGGACAGACACATGGATAGCAAAGGTTCAGAGGGTTTGGCCTAAACAAGCCTAGGTGGAACTAGTGTAGATGAGGTATCTTGGTTGTCATGGGCAATGTGTGCTGAAGGGCCTGTTTAGTTTAGTTTAGTTTAGTTTAGAGATACAGCATGGAAACAGGCCCTTTGGCCCACCGTGTCCCCACCGACCAGCGATCCCCGCACTTTAACACTACCCTACACAGCCGAGGGTCAATTTACACCTACACCAAGCCAATTAACCTACTAACTTGTGCGTCTTTGGAGTGTGGGAGGAAACCAAAGATCTGGAAGAAAACCCACGCAGTCATTGGGGAGAACGTACAAACTTCACATAGCATTCATTTTCCTGGCCTCATGGTCATTTGTAAGCTCGTGCTAAATATGGAGAATATTTATTGCAAATATGTGTCATTTACTTTGCTTATGTTAGCCTGACTTTCTTTTACAAGTAACTGTGCTTTCTTAATTTCATTCCTCAAATGTACCGTAATAACGTCGTGCGTTGAGTGGGATTATCCAAAAACAATGAACCTTTTGTTTTGACATTAGATTGCTTTCTCTTCTCTTGACCTGATTCTGCATTCACAAGCCTTGCTTTCAACCTTGAACTTCATGGCCGCTGTGTTCCCATCAAAAAGTGTTGAAAAAGATCCTGAAGCCAAGATCAGTGCCGGAGGTCATGCAAAGGAGACTTCGACAAAAGCAGGTAGATTACTAAGAAGGAAAAGCTAATTACAGCCTCAATTGAAATATGTTTGTGATAATAATGATCCAGTTTATCTCTTGCATTGGTAAAAGCAAATCTTGAATTGCTGAGAGGAAGATTTCTTCAGTTTTGCTCATCACACATGTCCCAGATCTTCCCTTGAGTTGAATTGTGCTGTGTGCAGTGTTGTCAGGAATTTAGAGAATTATAAGGAAGATAGGTGAATTAGAATTTGGTTCACCCTAGAGATCACGTACTGGCAGGGGCGGAAATCCCGGGGGGCCAGGTGGGACACGTCCCCCCCTATTTTGAGAGGTGGGGGACAGTCCCCCCCCCCCCCCCCATTTTGTGTAATCCGGATTTTAAAAATCGGTGAAATCTCTGCTTTCCGTGAGACAGTGGGGGTGGGACTACTGAGCGAGGGCACCGATTGGACGAGAAATACGTCGGTCAGCAGGCAATGGGGCGGGACATGATAATTCAGCGCGATGATTGGAGGAGGGAGATGTGCCAAAACACTCTCGGCACAGACCTGCGCCTCATCCGCAGCCAGGATCAATCCCGGCTCTCCGGCGCTGTCCCGTTCCCACCCGAGTGCCCCCCCCCCCCCACGCCCGGGGGTGGCCAGAGACGTCGGGAGTCAGACGGGAGCTGTGCCCCCAGGCCCACTGCCAGTGCAGACAAGCAGCGCTAAACCCAGCTCAACTCTGTTCTGTCTAGGTTCTTATCTGTTGAGATTACAGCTGCCCTTTGTCACTATGTTTAATAGGCACAGCTTAATCTCCCAAAGCTTAACGAACTAGGGGACCACATTTAACGAGTAGAATCAATTCTCCTTACATTTATCTAATGTGCTTCATATAGAGGCACAATGTGTCTGGGCATTTTCCCCTCTGTCAGCATCCAACTGATAAATTGATGAACAACTAGGTTTAATGGCGAGATTGAGATCAAAGCTGTACTTATTATTACAGCTTGAGTTACGTGAGGTTTTATATATTTTCAAATAAATGTTTTGAAGGAAAATATTTTTTAATTTGTCGGGTGTCTTTCATCACTAGCAACTCGAGTCACTGCAGGCAAGGGGCATGCTCCCAGGGCCGTGTGTTTGTCTGAGCTGTGACAATGTGATCTATAAGCACGTGTCTCCTATTTTTCAACTTGAGAAATACAGCGTTGGAAAGGGGCCCTTCAGCACTCTGAGTCTGTGCCAAATAATCATCACCCATACACTTGTTCTATGTTATCTCAATTTCACATCCTATACCCGCAGGGCAATTCATAGAAGCCACTTAACCTACAAACCACACATCTGTGGAGTGTGGGAGGAAACCGGGGCACCCGGAGAAAACCCATGTGGTCACAGGGAGAACATGCAAACTCTGTACAGACAGCACCCATAGTTGGATCAAACCCGGGTCTCTGGCACTGTGCGGCAGCAACTCTACCGCTGTGCCACCATGCTGCCACTTGGCAGAGAACCTGCTTGTTTATAGATAATTCCCTCAGTTGTCTGGGCTGCACATGGTGGTGAACTCAAGGTTTGCCATTTTTCTGTTGATGATCTGCACAGTTTATAGATGTCACCATAATTTTATAGTGCGCCATGCAAAACAAGTTTATTTTCATAAGTTCTAGGAGCAGAATTGGGCCTTTGGGCCCATCGTCTAATCAGCCGTTCAATCATGGGTGATCTATCTTTCTCTCTCACCCGCATACTCCTGCCTTCTTCCCATAACCCCTGACATCCTTACTAATCAACTTATTTTAAATGATTGATTTTCTCTGCTTCATCCACCGTCATGGTAGTGGCTTGCCAGGTAGTCTTCAGTTGCATGAAGAACCCTCCTTTTTGGAAGCATTCTTGTAAGTCTTATCTTCACACACTCACAAATATTGGCATTTTTGTCAAAGTACAGTCACAGAAGTAGTTGTAGCCAACTGTCTGATTTAACGCAAACAAAGTTTATAATGTTACTAGACCAAGTGCAGACCCGTTGGGTCTGTTCCCCCAACGTGTGGTTGGGGGGGGGGGGGGGGGGAGAAGCGGCATGCAGCATCACACACTACCCCACCCCCTCTCCCTCCCGCACTCACGCTAATAGAGGGGAGGAGGGGGGAGAGAGAGAGAGGGGGGAGAGAGAGAGAGAGGAGAGGGGGGGGGGGGAGAGAGAGAGGGGGGGGGAGAGAGAGGGAAGGAGGGGGCGAGAGGGGGAGGGAGAGAGAGAGAGAGGGGGGGAAAAGAGAGAGAGAGAGGGGGGGGGGAGAGAGAGGGGGGGGAGAGAGGGAGAGGGGGGGGGGGGGGGGGGGAGGGGGGGGGGGGAGAGAGAGATGGCAGAGAGAGAGGGGGGAGAGAGGGGGAGAGAGGGATGGAGAGAGAGAGGAGAGAGGGGGGGGGAGAGAGAGAGAGAGAGAGAGAGAGAGAGAGAGAGAGAGAGAGAGAGGGGGACAGACAGAGAGAGAGAGAGAGAGAGAGAGAGAGAGGGTGTGCTGAGAGGGGGGGGTGAGATGAGGGGGGGGGGGAGAGGGAGGGGGGGGGGGAGAGCAGGGGGGGGGTAGGGGTGTGTGGAGGGGAGGTGGGGAGGGGGGAGGTTTAGGGGGGAGGGTACGGTGGGGGAGAGGGGGATGGGGGGGGGAGGAGAGGGGGGGATTGGAGGAGAGGGGAGGGGAGGAGGGAGAGGGGGAGGAGGAGAGGGGGAGGAGGAGAGGGGGAGAGGAGAGGGGGAGGAGGAGGAAAGAAGAGGGAGGGAGAGAGGAGGGAGAGGGGGAGAGGGGGAGGGAGGAGAGGAGGAGAGGGGGAGAGAGGGGAAGGGGGGGAGATGAGAGGGAGGGGGGAGAGGGAGTGCCTTTTTACTTCAACCCAAACCCAAACAACTATTTGCAGGCAGTGCTTTTTTACCTCTAACCATAGTTTCATTTTCAAATCAAATTAAGGGTACTCACAGTGCTGTAGACATTTGTCAGTGTCATTCAAAGCTCTGATTGAGGCACACCACTTGCAGAAACTGATTGAGGCACACCACTTCCTGGTTTTATATTCCCTCCCTCTCCCTCCAGCGGGGGCAGCAGAGAGAATGGGGAATGTTGTAAAAAAATTAATATATCTGTAAATTTTCATCGACGGGAAAAATCCTCAGCACACATGCGGCGGAGGGGGGCTCTGAGCGAGGTGGCCAAAAATGACGGCCGTAGGTGGCGGCGTACTCTCGGAAACCGCAGCACAGAAAGCCAAAACCGGTCAAGAACAGAGTTTTAGTAATATAGATTTATAGCCATGGTTCTTAATTGTTCCGCGTCAAATTATTAATCAAACTGTACTTTTCAATCCAGTGCCGACAGATGCATCATTTGATACCTTTGACTTGAAACTTTCTGCTGAGCTGGGGGCATTGAACGTATTTGTCTGTGATGACAAGACCAGCATTGCTGATGTCAAAATACAAGGTAAACAAAGCCAAGTTAAAAGTCTGAAGAAGGGTCCTGACCCGAAACGTCACTATCCACCTTCTCCCTGGATGCTGCCTTACTGACCTGCTGAGTGACTCCAGCACTTTGTGTCTTTTTTTTAAACCCAGGTTAAGCTTTGGATTCCAAGGCTAAGTACTGTATAAAGAAAGGTGTTTTTCCCTGAGACGTTAAATGTGCAGATTAGATATTTGGTTTATTGTCACGTGTCCCGAGGTATTATGAGAAGCTTTTGTTGCATGCTATTGAGTCAGCAGAATGATTACAATCAAGCCATTTACAGCGTATAGGTACATGATGAGGGATTGGCTTCTTGGTGCCATTGAAATCCACACATCATTATTGCTGTATGGCCAGGGCAGAAGACTGATCGAATGTTTGTTGTAACATTTTGGGATGTTAAGTAAGTAGGGATCTGGAAAATTATTCCAAACATCGGTGCACAGTCCCTCCAAAAGACACATTTTTTCTGCATTAATTTCCACCCACCTCACATGCACCCTCCTCTAAATACTCTAAACATGCATAAATATCCATGTCAACAAATGCTTTTTTGATATGATTTGTCATGTATCTCGAAAGGCAAGATGTAAAAGCCGATAGTTATAAACATTTTATGCTGCTGAGAATTAGATCAATTACTATACTGAAACAAGGGCCATGATTTTATTGAGCTCGCACAGAACAAGGAACTTTCAGCTCCGTATAGGAAATGTGGTCCAAACGGGGACAAATGGGATTAGCTTGAGTGAGTTATCTTGGTGCGCATGGACAAGTTGGGCAGTAGGGTCTGTTTCCATGCTCTACCACCCTAGTTGAAATACTATTGTTGAATAATGGAACAATAAACAGCATGACCTGTTGCTTGTCAAAGCCACTGATTACCAACCCCCCACCCCCAAACTTTCTGTCCTATTTAGACTCAGCAACTTTAAACTGCTCTTTTTGCACAACACTCAGCCAAAGTGGACTGTGAATCTCCGAGAATTGTTCTGACCTGTTGGAGCCTTCAGTGGCTCTGCTGGGAATTATTGTTATTTCAGAAATTCTTTGGTTTGAAAAAAACTATTTACTATTTTGTATAGACTGTAAAGATTAATGGATTTTCAAACAGTGGTATCAGAGATAAATGATCGATTAAAAAAAAAAAAATTACTGCACAGACCAAAACAGCAAAGGACGTACACATTAACCATGTGGAAGTGATGATTTATCAACTTGTCTGAGGTAATGCATAAATGACATTATATTTAGAAAATGTGCAGAGGAAGAGAGATCTTCTTGGGCAATCGCGTTGGATAAAGGATTACCTTACAGTGGTTCTGTAGGTTCTGAGCTTGAACCAAACTAATGTCCAGAATGGATAGTGATTGCTGAAGTTTCTGGCAAGTGAACAACAGGTGGAGTTTGATGGCAAGGGTGGGCAATTCATTGCTCATTGTGGAGCCAGATTTGGTGGTCAAAAGGCCATATCACATCATTTCATAATTCATGAAATTAATGATTATCTCTGATTCTGTAACAAAATGTTGCAGGTATGGATGCATCCATCACCATGCAGTCTAAACGGACGGAAGTTTTTGCCCGACTGAAAGACGTTGTCGTGACGGATGTTGGGCCAAAGACTCTGCATAAAAAGGTGAGTTGGTCTTCATCATCTGCAAGAATCATTCAGTGTTGTTTAGGCGTTGTTATTCCATTCTAGCTTGTTACAGGCTTCATGCAAGTAGGAATAATGCACAGACCTGGCGCATAGTGGCGTAGTGTTAGAGCTACTGCCTGCCTCTAACAGCCAGAGACCTGAGTTTGATCCTGACCACATGTGCCATCTGGAAGGAGTTTATACATTTTTCTGTTTCCTCCCACTCTCCAAAGACGTGCTGGTTTGTAGATTAATTGGCTTTGTGTAAATGTAACATTGTCCCTAGTCTGTGTAGGATAGTGTTAATGTGCAGGGATTGCAGGGTCGGTGTGGTCGAAGGGAATGTTTCCACGCTGTATCTCTAAACTAAACTAAACTAAAAGTCTGAAGAACGTTCTCAGCCTGAAACGTCACCTATTCCTTTTCTCCAGAGATATTGTGACCCGTTGAATTACTCCAGCTTTTTGTATCTATCTTTGTTCTAAACTAAAACCTAAATGCTCCTTTTTGATCTGTGCAATAAGCAGCTCACGGTTTTAGTTGTGCCTCCAGTTGAAGTTTTCATTCAGGCCAACTTTAAAGAAATCCCAGCTTTACTGTGAAATAGCACGGGTGAAGCCTCTGTTTGAGCTGTTTATCCTCGTAGATAATGAGCCAAACTGCTGGGTCAATCATGTTCCGCTGCTTTTACACAAGTAATTCAGGAACTTGTGTGAATCCACTACTGCCAGTACATGTTGTGGTGCATACGCCACACTGGCGCTTGAGGAGTCCGATGGTGAGGATCTAGCATAGAATCAGTGATTCAATTAATTCAATGACACTTTACTGTAACACGTCCCGGTACAGTAAAATACTTTGTTTTGCATACAATCCGGTAAAATCATGTAACAGACCCCACCTAGGCAGTATACAAGAGTCGCCACATTTTGGTGCTGACAACGTTACAAAGGTTCACTTGAAAAGTTCACGTAATCTTCTTTTCCAACTTTATCAGATTGTGTTTTGATGTGTTTCAACTTAAAAAAAATCTATTTCTATATAAACCATTACATTTGCTGTAAATTGTCCTGAATA
Source organism: Leucoraja erinaceus (assembly GCF_028641065.1). Lineage (NCBI taxonomy): Eukaryota > Metazoa > Chordata > Chondrichthyes > Rajiformes > Rajidae > Leucoraja > Leucoraja erinaceus. The sequence continues at coordinate 14,002,698 of NC_073412.1, read as the reverse complement.
TCTCTGAACTGCAGTCCCTGCTTTGGCAGGGAAATGGAGTTCCCTCTGCAGTATTGCCTCCTGTCATAGCTAGCAGGGGTTTGGACCTTAGATGAGGCTGTATTAGCCCATAGTGTCTGATACTATACTGAACTTTGCTGGGCGCCCCACCTGAAAGAGTTTGTGCAAGATACAGTCCTTCCACAGGAGGCCCAGGAGAGTGTGGGATGTTGGCCAGCACATCTGGATATGAGCCAGCCATGAGCCTGGATATAAGAGCGGCAAGGTGGCACAGTGGTAGAGTTGCTGCCTTGCACCACCTGAGACCCTGGTTCGATCCTGACTACGGGTACTATCTGCACAGTGTTTGTACGTTCTCCCCATGACTGTGGGTTTTCTCTGGGAGCTCTGTCTTCCACCCATACTCCCATTCTTCCCATAAAAATCTACAGTTTTGTAGGTTAATTGGTTTTGGTAAAGATTGTAAATTGTCCTCCGTATGTTGGACAGTGCTGGTGTGCGGGGCGCTGACTCTGTGGGCCAAAGCACCTGCTTACCGTGCTGTATCTCTAAACAAAACTAAATTAAATGTGCTAGATTCAGTGATCATTGATCCAACAGATTGCCTGCTAACACAGCTGCACACTGGGAATGATAGGTTCATGTGACACTGTTGAGTAGCTTGTTAATTGTTTGAAAAGGATAGGTGACGCTTCGGGTCGAGACCCTTCTTCAGACTGATGTGGGGGTGGGGGGGGGGCTGGATAATTTGTTACTTTGAAAGAGTTCAATATGATTTCAAGCAGATTAAAAAATGTCTGTCACATACTTTCAGATTGTGTCCATCATTGGTGATGAAGTCTTCAGCTTCAAGATGGCTTTGTGCAGTAATGCTACAGAAGGAGAGGCTTATCTGGATATGTTAAATGTGGACGGGGAAATCGCTTTACAATTGGGCTGCATCCAGATGGTGTACCTGCACAAGTTCTTTATGTCATTAATGGTAAGTGTAAAGTTTACACATATTTAATATTAATCATTTTGAGAACTGTGATTCAGTGCAAATTTCATGATTATGTATATTAATAAATTGATAGTATACATTACAAGTCAAGTCAAGTTTATTTGTCACATACACATACGAGATGTGCAGTGAAATGAAAGTGGCAATGCTCGCGGACTTTTGTGCAAAAGACAAACAACCAAACAACCAAACTATAAACACAATCATAACACACATATTCTTTTACATAATAAATAATGGAAGGAAAAACGTTCAGTAGAGTTAGTCCCTGGTGAGATAGGCGTTTACAGACCGAATGGCCTCTGGGAAGAAACTCCTTCTCAACCTCTCCGTTCTCACCGCACAGCAACGGAGGCGTTTGCCTGACCGTAGCAGCTGGAACAATCCGTTGCAGGGGTGGAAGGGGTCTCTTATGATATTGTTGGCTCTGGAGTTGCACCTCCTGATGTATAGTTCCTGCAGGGGGGCAAATGAAGTTCCCATAGTGCGTTTGGCCGAACACACTACTCTCCTGCAGAGCCTTCTTGTCCTTGGCAGAGCAATTCCCAAACCAGATGGTAATGTTCCCGGATAAGATGCTTTCCACCGCCGCTGCGTAGAAGCACTGGAGGATCCTCGGAGGCACTCTGAATTTCCTCAATTGCCTGAGGTGGTAAAGGCGCTGCCTTGCCTTACTCACGAGTGCTGAGGCGTGTGATGCCCATGTCGCATTACTGCACAAAGCCCTCGGAGATGTGGACTCCCAGATATTTAAAACAGTTCACCCTATCCACAGGATCCCCATTTATCCTCAATGGAGTGTACGTCCTCGGATGATGTGCCCTCCTAAAGTCCATGATCAGCTCCTTCGTTTTTTCGTTAGTTTCCCTCCTAAAGTCCATGATCAGGCAGTGATTCCTAAAGTTGTAAATGCTGTTTGTGGTTTATGCAAAACAATTATCTTCTCAGCTACAATTTCCATGCTTTCATTTGCCGTGCCAAAATCCAGAAGTTCAAGTTCAAGTTGATTGCCATATCAGCCATTAGATAACTTCTGATCCACCAATTCTCCGTATGGTCTTGACCCGAAAAGTCACCCGTTCCTTCTTTTCAGGAGCTGTTACCTGTCCCACTGAATTACTCCAGCTTTTTGTGTCTATCTTCTGTATATAATAAAATGTATATTGATTATATACAAGCCACAACCACCTCTACCCTGATGACCACCGGTTTCTACCTTCAGCAGCCTTTGTTTTTTCTGACTGATTGTCTGTCCTCCAGTCTACCAAGAGTGACAATTTCTTTTAAATTGTTGTTGACTAAGATGCCTATTCCTTACCCACGACTGTTCACAATCTGGGAGACTTCTTTGACCCTAAGTCAAGCTATTGTCCCCATCAACTCTCCATTCAAACACATCCAAAATATCACCCATTTCTGCCCCTGGTCACTGCACATTTGTAGCTGGAACCTATTTGTTGCCTCCTAACCTCACAATTTCAATGCTTTTTGAGTTGCTCCTCGTTCTCCATCTTTAGTCCCAATGTGAGCACATCCAGATACTGCTGCCCTTTATCTTCATCACCTTTGTCCCAGCTTATCTGCATTGTTGTCTGGTACAGCCATTTATTCCAATTTCCATATTTTGTTCTCATGTTCCCAATGCCACCAATTGCTTTGCCCCTCATTATCTGGGACTTGCTTCTGGCTGGGAGCTCTCCAAGTATTTTCCAAATTCCGACATTTGCTTCCCTTATCTCATTAATTTCCACCATTGGCAGCCGTGCCTTCCCTCGGGAACTACTTCCCTAAGTGTGTCTCCCTCACTTGCTTCAACACAACCCCTTAATGCCACTCATTCCATTCCAGTCACGCTTCGAGCCGAGACCCTTTCAACCGTCTGATGAAGGGTCGCCAATTCCTTTTCTCCAGAGATGCTGCCTGTCCCGCTGAGTTACTCTAGCACTTTGTGTCTTTTTTTCGGTGTAAACCAGCATCAGCAGTTCATTTGGAATCTACACATTCCATTGCTTTCGATCAGATGTCAAGTTTTTCTCGGCTCTATTACTATGCAAGGTACAGGAACACACAGTTAGTGGTATTATATGAATGTACATTGTTGATTTAAAAATACTTGAAAAAATCAATGAAAGACAGAGAGTGGTGAATCTCTGGAATTCTCTGCCACAGAAGGTAGTTGAGGCCAGTTCATTGGCTATATTTAAGAGGGAGTTAAATGTGGCCCTTGTGGTTAAAGGGATCAGGGGGTATGGAGAGAAGGCAGGTACAGGATACTGAGTTGGATGATCAGCCATGATCATATTGAATGGCGGTGCAGGCTCGAAGGGCCGAATGGTCTACTCCTGCACCTATTTTCTATGTTTCTATGAAAGAGTGGAACGACTGGGCTTGTATTCACTGGAATTTAGGATGAGAGGGGATCTTATAGATATGTACTGGATAAAATTATTAAGGGATTGTACACGCTAGATGCAGGAAACATGATCCCAATGTTGGTGGAGTACAGACCCAGGGGTCACAGTTTAAGAATAAGGGGTAGGCCATTTAGAACTGAGAAGAGGAAAAACTTTTTCACCCAGAGAGTTGTGAATCTATGGAATTCTCTGCCTCAGACGGCAGTGGAGGCAGTGGGGGCCGATTCACTGGATGCATTCAAAAGAGAGTTGAGGGCCTGTCCCACTTAGGTGACTTTTTTCGGCGTCTACCGGCGACTGTCAGTCGTAGCAGGTCGCGGACAAAGCGGCGGCTAGACCCCTCCTACGACAACCTACCACCTTGTCGACATCAAGCTACCGACAACTGCGGACCCATTAGGACGTCCACCTACGACCACATCCACGACAACTTACGACCACACAGGCGACAACCTACGACAACGAAAGTCAACCTACGTCCACCCGCGACAAGCTACTACAAGCAATGACCGACCTTGTCGGTGACAACTGAAGACAGTTCAGTCACCGGCACCTGTCACCGGTTGACGTAGGTTGACGTAGGTAGTCGCCAATGGAATTCACCGGTCAGCACTGGCAACAACCAAGGTCACCTGGCGACAACTACGACAGGAGAAGACAAGCTACGTCAAGCCCACAGTCGCCGAAATGTTTTGAACATTTCAAAATCCAGAGGCGACCAGAAAAACGTTACGACTCTTTAGGCGTTTGAGGAGACGACTCACGACCACACAGGCGTCAGCCCGCGAGCATGAGGTGACAGCCTAGGTGCCTGTAGTCACTGAAAAAATCACCTAAGTGGGACAGGACCTTAAGATAGAGCTCTTAGGGCTAGCGGTATCGAAGGCTCGAATGGCCTACTCCTGCACCTATTTTCTATGTTTTATGTATCTTTAAGGAGGATCTAACCATATAGCCATATAACCAAATAACAATTACAGCACGGAAACAGGCCATCTCGACCCTTCTAGTCCGTGCCGAACACATAATCTCCCCTAGTCCCATATACCTGCGCTCAGACCATAACCCTCCATTCCCTTCCCATCCATATAAACTATCCAATTTATTTTTAAATGATAAAAACGAACCTGCCTCCACCACCTTCACTGGAAGCTCATTCCACACAGCTACCACTCTCTGAGTAAAGAAGTTCCCCCTCATGTTACCCCTAAACTTCAGTCCCTTAATTCTCATGTCATGTCCCCTTGTTTGAATCTTCCCTACTCTCAGTGGGAAAAGCTTTTCCACGTCAACTCTGTCCATCCCCCTCTCATCATTTTAAAAACCTCTATCAAGTCCCCCCTTAACCTTCTGCGCTCCAAAGAATAAAGCCCTAACTTGTTCAACCTTTCTCTGTAACTTAGTTGCTGAAACCCAGGCAACATTCTAGTAAATCTCCTCTGTACTCTCTCTATTCTAGTTGCGGGAGATAAGTGCTGACACCAAGTCCCGTGAGTTTGGTAATAAGCTTGGATGGTATAATGGTATTAAAGGCAGAGCTGTAGTCTGTGATAGGCGGTTGATGGAGGTGTCTCTCTTATCCATGTGTTCTAGGGATGAGTGTAGGGTTAGAGCAATGCATGGTCCATGGACCTGTTGTGGCAGTAGGTGAACTGTAGTGGGCCAAGGAAGATGACAGGCTCGATGACAGTGTGGCACAGCAGAAGTGTTTGTACGTTCTCCCCATGACCGTGTGGGTTTTCTCCAGGATTTCTGGTTTCCAACCCATTCCTAAGACGTTTAGGTTTGTAAAATAATTGGGCAGGAAAAATTGTAAATTGTCCCTAGTGTGTGTAGTAGGATAGTGTTAGTGTGTGGGGACCACAAGTCAGCGTGGACACGGTGGGCCGAAAGGCCTGTTTCCATGCCGTATTACTAAACTAAACAAAGTTGATGTGAATTCAATGTGTGATTGCATGATCTTCCTCTTATTTACATTTTTATCTGATTATCTACCAGCGAAGAGATTTCTGTGATACTTATTATTTCCAACTGTTTTGTTCAACAGAACTTCTTTGACGCCTTCCAAGCAGCAGAGGTTGCCTTCAGTGCGGCCACAGCACAAGCTGCTGAGAAAGCAGCCTGCAGCGTGAAGGACTTTGCTCAGAAGAGCTTCCGACTGGCAATGGACATTAACTTGAAAGCCCCAGTTATCATCATCCCCGAGTCCTCCGTGTCTCTCAACGCTGTGGTGGCAGATCTGGGTTTGATTACCATACGGAATAAATTCACCATGATTTCTGTTGAAGATTGCACACTGCCACCGGTGGTGGACGTCATGGAGATCCAGCTCACGCATCTCAAGCTCACAAGGTACAACACGTTTGCAATAGTTTAACTTTATGGCCTGCTTCTTACCGTGCCTCATTCCTCCATGTACATTCAAGACCGCCTGGGTCAAATGGCCAGCTTCTGCCCTGTACATTTAACCCTTCCTTCATAACCCGGTGTAATCTGTTTACTCCAAATATCACAACAAAGAGTTTCAGGCACTGATGATGCACTTATTCATTGCCACACAAGGCTGCAGAGGCCAAGACAATAAAGCGGAGATTGACAGATTCTTAATTTGTATAAGTGTCGGAGGTTATGGAGAGAAGGCGGGAGAATGGGGTTAGGAGGGAGAGATAGATCAACCATGATTGAATGGCGGAGTAGACTTAATGGCCAAATTCTGCTCCTATAACTTCTGAACATGAACGTACGAGTTGAAAAGGGAGTTAATGGCGTGCTCTGCCATATCAACATGAAAGCAGTGCCATCAAGTAAAATAATTTCCCAATGCATGCACAAAGTTAAACATTACAGTTGTTATAGAACAATTTTTCATTGGTGTAAACTGTCATGCATCCATCATGTGCTTCTCCTCCTTAAGTCTAGTTTGAATTTTGCTGCGGCCTAATGTCTTCAGACCTCTTCACAGCAATGGGGCATTGTTTCCTTCTTCAGCAAGTCCTTGGATAGAGGGGGGTTAGTTGCATTCCTTTTGGGGCGGTTGGTTCTGGGAGGTGGATTGAGCACATGGAGCGTTCCACCCAATAACATGGTGCAAGTATCTTCAGCAGAAGCACCACGGTGCTCAAAGAAGGCAACTCATCCCCACTGCCTCAAGGACAAGGGCAACAAGCCTTGTCAGACAAATATGGTGCATCCTAAAGTCCCGTCCATAGATTTTGTTAAATGGCACGATACACTGTCGATCTCCATAAGCTTGGCAGGTTAGTAAGTGGTTCACAGTTGGATAATTGTCTACACCAAGTTTTGTCTACCTTGCGTCTTCCCTTTTACTGCTCTCAGCGATGGTGTTCACACTGACAGTAAGGGTGGGCAGTGAAAAATATTTTGATAGAAGAGTTAAACCACTTACTAAATCATGGATAAGGGTAGCTGATTTTATTGGAGGTAGACAAAATTGCTGGAGAAACTCAGCGGGTGCAGCAGCATCTATGGAGCGAAGGAAATAGGCAACGTTTCGGGCCGAAACCCTTCTTCAGTTTGATAGGGGGTGGAGGGGGACGGGGAGAAGAAAGGAAAAAGGAGGAGGAGGAGCCCGAGGGCTGAGGGAGAGCTCGGAAGGGGAGGAGACAGCAAGGACTAATGGAATTGGGAGAATTCAATGTTTATGCCACTAGGATGCAGACTACCCAATGATGTGCTGTTTCTCCAAATTCCGGTGTTGCTCACTCTGGCCATGGAGGAGGCCCAGGACAGAGAGGTCGGATACAGGATGGGAGGGGGAGTTGAAGTGCTGAGCCACCGGGAGGGTAGGTTGTATTCACTGGAATTTAGAGGTTTTATTGATTTATTTTGGTGTAGATGAGGGCACAGCCTGGGATGATGGTAGAGTGGTTCGTTCTATAATTCAGTAGAGAGTAAGTCAGAAGTAACATTTGGGCAGGTATATGGATAGCAAAGGTTTAGTTGGATGTGGACTAAACAAGACACAATTTTTTTCTGAAAATGTTATTAAAAAAGCACTAAAATTCTCTTTGTTTTTTTCAATTGTGATTGTGCTAGTTTTTGCTGTGCTTTATTACAGTTTATGAGTGATTTACCAATTGTGTTCTCGGTTTTTGATTCCTGTGTTTTGTTCCTGAATGACAGAACTATTCTGCAGAAAGACTTGGTGCAGCCTGATTTTCAGATCCTGCAGCCAGTGAACTTGCTCTTGACAATAAAACGAAACTTAGCTGTCGCGTGGTATCACCAAATCCCTGGCATAGAAATTCATGGAGATCTAAAAGCTATGAGTGTAAGTATTTTTTTACAAGTCTTCAAATAAGAAAAACAAGTTCAGTACCTGTTAAATACAGAATGATATGCTGATGTTTTCTGGCTTTTTATATTGAAGAATAGTTGAATGCAAGGAGAATAATTAACTGCGTGTGATGCATAAAATTAACTGCGTAAGTAGAACTATATAATGCAGACTTTAGATTTGAGAGATACAGTGCTGAAAAAGGCCTTTGGCCCACCCGAGACCATGCCGCCCAGTAATTTAGCACACTATACAGTGTACGCGGTGTAGTATACTAGCACTATCCTACACACACTAGGGACAATTTACAATTTTACCGAACCAAATTCACCTACAAACCTGTATGCCTTTGGGGTGTGGGAGGAAACCAGTGCACCCGGAGAAAACCCACATGGTCACAGGGAAACGTACAAACTCTGTGCAGTCAGCACACATAGTCATGATCAAACTGTGCTCTAAGGCAACAACTCTACTGCTGAACCCTCGTGCCACCCTGCAGGTTAAATAAGATTGGTTGGTTCTAATTTTGACATCAGCAATAATGACTTGCATTTTAAGAGTGCAAGGAGATGAGCAGAACAAGTTCCTGTGGCCCCTTGTGCCAACTGCACTGTTCAACAGTATCTGATCTTGGCTTCAGCTCTACTCTGCTTGATTCCCCTGTAGGGAGATATAAAATCGTGAGGGGAGTTGGTGGGGTTGATATAGGAATATATTCCCATTGTCAGATTTAGATAAAACTGGAGGTTGTAGGTTAGGGTTAGGGGTAAGAGATTTAGAGGGAATCTGAAGGGCCTGTCCCACCTATGCAATTTTCTTCAGTGACTTGCCAGCACCCGTCATAGTCGCAGTAGGTTGCCGAAAATGTTCAAAATGTTGAAAATCCAGTGGCGACCAGAAAAAGGTACGACTCTTTGGGCCACTGCTCACGACCAGACAGGCGTCAGCCTGCGACACGTGCCTGAGTGATGTAAGCAGAGTGACTGGCAGCACTTAAAGTGTGCAGACGAGCATGAGTTATCACCAAACATTGCTCATACAGGACTACAGATTCCTGGCCATGTATGTTGCTGCTTCTCAGCACATCCTGATCATCATGTGTCAACGGTCAGGGCGACAGAGTGGCACAGCGGTACAGTTGCTGCCCTACTGCGCTTACAGCGCCAGAGATCCAAATTTGATCCTGGCTAAGGGTGCTTGTCTGTACGGAGCTGCACATTCTCCCCCTGAATCTGCCTGGATTTTCTCAGAGAACTTTAGTTTCTCCCACACTTCAAAGATGTACAGGTTTGTAGGTTAATTGGCTTAGTAAATTGTAAAAGTGTAAATTGTCCCTGTGTAGGAAATAACAGCAGATGCTGGTTAAAATCGAAGGTAGACACAAAATGCTGGAGTAACTCAGCTGGACAGACAGCATCTCTGGAGAGAAGGAATGGATCCCGACTTGAAACGTCATAGGATAGTGTTAATGTGCGGGGATCGCTGGTCAGTGCGGACTCGGTGGGCTGAAGGGCCTATTTCCGCGCTGTATCTCCAAACTAAACTAAGCTAAACTAAACATTCCCCTCCCTTTGTTTCTCCTCCCCTTCCTCCCCCCTCCCACCATCTTATCTTTGGATGGTTGAGTTCCAGTTAGCTTGTACTATCCTGACGTTTGCTGGAGACTACTTTGTAGTTGATAGTTAAGTGATGTTAAGTAACCCAAAACACAATGAAAGTCAAGATGAACCAGTTGATTCTTAGATGTATTTTTCTTACTGCAGATGACAGTGAGTCAGGATGATTTGGCTCTCTTGCTGAGAATCCCACTGGAAAACCTTGGTGAAGCCACTAATGACCAGAGTGCTGCAAAAGAAGGCTTGAACAAAATACCAGAGGGAAAAATAGTCTCTCCAGCCAACCTGTGTGAAGGTATTTAATAACTTTGAAGATTCTTTCCCTTAAATCAATTTTATTTTATATGCGTGTTATCGTATTATCTATCTGAATTAATTTCAAGAGTCAGGAGAGTTTTATTGTCAGCTGTCCCAAACAGAACAAATGCTTAAGGGCATGTCCCACATGGTCGCGGTCGCGGGGTGACGCCTGTATTGGCGCGCGGTGTCTCCTCAAGTGTCGCAACAGTTTTCTTGCCGCCGCTGGATTTTGAAATGTTCAAAATGTTTCCACGACACTGGGCTTGATGTTGCGTGTCTTCTCAGGTGCTGTCGTAGGTTGTCGTCAGGATGACGCCCAGTGATGTACGATGTCGCAAAGTCATGACCTCGGCGAATTCCTTTAGCGACAACCTGCGTCATCATATGTCAACCGGCGACAGTGCCTGCATCAAGATACGTCACGGTGCATCATTTGTTGTCTTAAGATGCCGCAGACAGTGTTGTAGAACATAGAAACATAGAAAATAGCTGCAGGAGTAGGCCATTCGGCCCTTCGAGCCAGCACCGACATTCAATATGATTATGGCTGATCATCCAGAATCAGTACCCCATTTCTAATTTCTCCCCATATCCCTTGATTCCATTAGCCCTAAGAGCAAAATCTAACTCTCTCCTGAAAACATCTAGTGAATTGGCCTCCACTGTCTTCTGTGGCAGAGAATTCCACAGATTCACAACTCTCTGGGTGAAAAAGTTTTTCCTCATCTGTCCTAATTGGCCTACCCCTTATTCTTAAGCTGTGACCCCTGGTTTTGGACTCCCCCAACATGGGGAACATTTTTCTGGCATCCATTAAGAGTTTTATATGTTTCTATAAGATCCCCTCTCAACCTACTAAATTCCAGTGAATATTAGCCCATTCGATCCGTTCTTTCATCATATGTCAGTCCCGCCATCCCGGGAATTAACTTGGAGAAACTATGCTGCACTCCCTCAATAGCAAGTATGTCCTTCCTCAAATTAAGAGACCAAAACTGCACACAATACTCCAGGTGTGGTTTCACCAGGGCCCTGTACATGCAGAAGGACCTTTTTGCTCCTATACTCAACTCCTTTCATTATGAAGGCCAACATGCCATTTGCTTTCTTCACTGCCTGTTGTACCTGCCATGCCTACGTTCAGTGACTGATGTACAAGCACACCATTCAGGTAATAATCTGCCTTCTTGTTCTTGCCAACAAAGTGGATAACCTCACATTTATCCACATTATACTGCATCTGCTATGCATCTGCCCACTCACCTAACCTATCCAAGTCACCTTGCTGCCTCATAGCATATCCCTCGCAGCTCACAGTGCCACCCAGCTTTGTACCATCTGCAAACTTGAAGGGAGAAAGTTGTTGTGCTGGAGAGAGTGAGGAGGATATTGTCTGGACTGGAAGACTTCAATTATGGAGAGAGGACGGCACAGTGGTGCAACAGGTAGAGTTGCTGAGTCACAACGCCAGACACCTGGGTTCGATGCTAACCTCAGGTGCTGTCTGTGTAGAGTTTGCACGTTCTCCCAGTCACTGCATGGGTTTTCTCCAGGTGTGATTAGAGAGAATTCTAAGATGTATATACATTTGGATAGGCAGGGGGTTGAAAAGGGATCTGCAGTATTAGATTAGATTAGATTAGATCCTTTATTTGTCATTCAGACCTTTCGGTCTGAACGAAATGCCGTTGCCAGTAGCCATACATATAATAAACAACAAAAAACACAATAAACACAAACACACAATAAACACAAATTAACATCCACCACAGTGAGTTCACCAGGCACCTCCTCACTGTGATGGAGGGCAAAGATCTTGGTTACGCAGCTGTTGCCGGGGAAGCTCCGGAAAACAGGCACCTCTTCTCCCTGTGCTGAGGCCTACCCCAGCGGGCGATGGATCAGATCGCCGCGCGATGCTCCCTGAGCGATCCGCGAACGGCTCACCGAGCTCCGCGAAGACGGGGCGCCAAGGAATTCGTGTGGCCCGGGTGGCCTCAGGCGAAGCTGCCCGTCCCAGCCCTCCAGTCCAGCGGACGCAGCTGCTGCCACTGGAGGGGAAGCTCGGGAAAACAGGCACCAGCACTGTGACCTGCGAGCTCCCGACGATGTCGCCAGTACTACGCCCTGCCAGTCGCCAGCCGAGCGTGTCGGCCTCAAGCCCGTGACCGGATTCAGAGCTTGTACTGGCCGGCCGCCAAGACCCGGGTGTTTAGTGTACGTGGGAGACCACGCTACCGAAGTCGTTAACTAAAAAGTGTGTATGCGGGCTCAGCCGCAGACATGTTCAATGCCGAGCGCCGTCCGCCACAGTCTACAGGAACGCCGTCCCGGGCCCGTCATGGGATCCCCCGTGAGACAGCTACCAGAGAGCCGTCCCAGCCCCGAGCCGGGCCACCAGACTCTACGGCTGCGCCGTTTGGACCGCCTCGGGATCGCTGCTCCCGGAGCATCTCACGGCCCGCGCCGGGCCCGCCTCAAAGCACCGCGCAGTCCCAGCCCCGCGCCGGGCCACTGTCAGTTACCAGAACGCCGGTCGCCAGCCCCGAACCTCCTTGCAAATGAAAGGCATGCCGCCGGGGCCCTCACGGGAGCCGCAACTCCCAGCCCCGCACCGGCCGCCACAATTTAATTCAATTTCTGTTGAAGGTTGTGCCGTTCCCGCCTTTGTAGTCGTACATAAAGGGCTGCCACTGGGCGCCGTCCCTCCCGGGAAAAAGACGCACCGCTTCCCGGAACGCCGTCCCAGGTCGGTATAGCAGCAAGAGCCGCCTCAGCCACCGGGCCGCGCCGTCCCAGCCTCGAGTCCGTCATGAATTAGGTCGTGAAAGTGGGACAGCCCTTTCCCAGCCCCGCGCCGTAGCCGCCTCAACTATGGTGAAAGCTCACACTGAGCATGTCCCCAGCCACCGAGGTTCGCCTTGTGCCGCTCATTGCAATACTGAGTGAGCACCGCGCCGTCCCCGCAGCGAGCCAGCCCAGCCTCTACCGGAGCACTCCGCCGGAGCCGGTCCTCAGCCGCCCGAAACAACCTACCAGCCCAGCGTCACTGGAGCGTCGCCCCAGACCGGGACGCCCTCACCGCACCCAGACCCGCGTTGCCACTTCTGCCACTGGAGACAGCGCCCGAACCGGGCCGCCACACTGGAGCGCCCGAATCGAAGACGGGCCAGCCTCGTGTGTTTGTGTACCTGGGAGACCACGTCCTCTGAGCTTTTTGAAGTGTTAACCAATAAGGTTTATGTGGGCAAAGCCGCAGACAATGTCAATATGGACTTCAGCAAGACATTTCCTACAGTTCTGCATGGTAGGCTGCTCTGGAAGGTTAGAACGCATGGGATCCCGGGAGACATAGCTAACTGAATAGAGCCCTGGCTTCATGGAAGGAAGCAGAGGGTGGTGGTGGAAGGGTGTATTTCAGACTAGAGGCCTGTGACTAGTGGGATGCCTCAGGGATCAGTGCTGAAATATCACTGGCAGATAAACATGAAGGAAAATCTCAAAGCATTTGTTGCAGCAATACATGGTGCTGCTCAGATTACATGCTGCCACTCGTCATGTTTGCTTTAATTTTTGTTTAATCGGACTTTATGACACTCCTTGCAAATGAAATAAAATGTTACTTAAATATATAATTAATCCATGAATTATATAATTAGGTTCAAATTATTGGCTTAACTCAAGTTACCAATAAAAACATGCACTATGAAAATAAATATGTAAACAGAAAGTACATTTAATCAATTTCTGTTGAAGGTTGTGTAAATTTCCTATATTTGTATGTCGAAGTACATAAAGGGCCTGTCCCACTTTCACGACCTAATTCACGACCTCTGCCGAGTTTGCCCTTGACTCATACTCGTAGCATGGTCATCACGACGTCGTAGGTAGGTCATAGCAGGCCGAGATGCTAGTCGTAGTTACTCGTGGCATCAAGTAGGTCGGGGCGTTTTTCTAGCCTGATGAAAAATGTTCACGAGTAAAAAAGGTCATGAATTAGGTCGTGAAAGTGGGACAGTCCCTTTAGAATACACTCTTTCTTTTATGTAGATTGTTTATATCCTCAACTATGGTGAAAGCAACATAAATCTGACTGGGAAAAGCACTGAGTTGTGAGATTAAGGCCAACAACTATTAGTGATGGTTCTTGCGCCTTGTTAAGGCTCATTGCAATACTGAGTTGAGCAGGGATCTGAATTAAAATGGTAGGCACAAAATGCTGGAGTGGGCCAAGCAGCATCTCTAGAGGAAAGGAATAGGTAATGTTTCACGTCTGAAGAAGTTGTTCCGACCCGAAACAATACCTATTCTTTTCATTCTTTGACTCAGCTGCCTGACCCGCTGAGCCACTTCAGCATTTTGTGACAGCAAGGACCATGTGGTCCTGGACTTCTTTACCACTGTAAATAAAACACATCACATTTTGTTTCGGTATAAACCAGCATCTGCAGTTCCGTCCTACACCGAACAGATGGGATAATTGGTATCCAAGGGAAAAGTACATTTCCCCCAACAGTATTTTATTATAGCCTCAGTTCCACGTAGTAGTAATTTTGGAACTGAGAATCTTGCCCGAGGCAAAGTATTTGTGGATCATATTCCTGAGTAGTCTTGTTGTAGTTTTTGCTTTTAGTTGGTGGTTATGTGATAGCACATCAGGTAGTTGCAGCTAAACATCAACAAGACAATGTACTTCAATATCTATCACTCTGTCAATAGAATTATCTTGTAACGGTTGTCCACGAAGCGTTGCCTTTTATTCTGCTATCATTGCACTTTCACACAACCATTTGAAATTCAAATAGTGACAGGAGAGAGAAGAAACTGCAGATGCAAAGATCCGGCTCGTAAAAACCAAGATTGCGGAGGAGATTAATCAGCATTTGTGGAGAGAAATGGACAGTCAACATTTCGAGTCAAGACCCTTCATCTGGGCTTTTGTGCTCCATGTTCCAGCATCTGCAGTTTGTTGTGTCTCTGACTTCACTTGTTCAACTGGGCTTCAATTTGTAACTCGAATATTGATACTGTGACAGAGCTCCCTCCTGTGGATGCCACTCTGATCCCTTTCACTGGCTGACAGGCTGGGAAAATCCCCACCATCATTGGTAATGGCTGGGTCCAATTAGCCAATATTGGTTTGTCCACCTGAACCTGTCCGCCTACTCCCTATAAAACCCAGGCATTCCAGACAAAGGGAGTGAGAGAAGATGCTTGAGAGAGAGAGGAAGGAAGAGAGAGAGGGGGCACCTCCCTGCTAGTTATGTTCCCCTGTCACAGGTTCAGGGAAGACTGAGCCACTGGAACAAACACGAGACCACCCGCACCACTGTGTTGTCAAGACTGGGCTGCTGGGAAGAAGCCCTAGACAGCCTGCTCCCCTTCTGAGGTTAGGACTGAAAGACCAGGGCAAGCTTGAGGCACCAGTGCCTCCTCCTGCCCACGGACAATGAGGGACTGCACCCAAAGACTGAGCCAACAGGATAATCCAGAGAACGCCAGTGTCGCCTCTTCAAACCCCAAAGCTGAGCTGCCAGGATAAGCATGAGACTGCCAACGCCTGCTCGAGGCAAGGGTGAACTATAGGGAGAAGCCTGCGATTGCCGCGTCTCCTCTTTCAAAACCAGACTGAGTTGCGGGACAAGTCTGCGATCGCCAGTGCTATCGCACGTGTGCTCTGACAGCGAGGACCATGTGGTCCTGAACTTCTTTACCACTGTAAATAAAACACATCACACAAGTTCACCCTACTGCAAGTGTCGGTGAGGTCACTGCTGAAACCTATGTCACCCTCGACCCCACTATACATACTCCCCATTCAGCGGCCCAAATGTTAAGCTGGATAATAGATTCCGTTTTGTTTAGTTTAGAGATACAGCCCTTCGGCCCACTGAGTCCACGCCAACCAGCGATCCCCGTACATTGACACTATCCTACACCCACGAAGGACAATTTACACCTGGACCAAGCCAATTGACCTACAAACCGAACATCTCGGAGAAAACCCTTGCGTTCAGGGGGAGAAATGTCATGTTATAGATAATCATGTTGTAAAAACAATTGTATCAATGACAAACGGGAACAGGTGCAAGAGAGTCACAGATTCAAAATAATGTGATCTGCGAGAAGATTTTCAAAAATGGCCTTTTCAAAAGCAGTGTTTATTTTTGCTACTGCAAACTAAAAATACTAAAGGCTGCATGGTACATTGTTACATAGAGTATAATAGTAAGATTAAACGAGAACTTACCAGTTTGAAGTTTGATCTGTATTTTATGAGGAGTTACGATGAGGGATTACGTGAAGAACCCGTTCAGCACGCATGCGCGGCATACTTCAAAGTAGCGGTGTGGAATCACAGATAGACACAGTTATTGAAGTAAACATAATAAAGACAAGGAGACATCAGTTTGACCCATATTATTGAGGGTGGGAGCGGAGGGCACATAATCCCTCATCGTAACTCCTCATAAAATACAGATCAAACTTCAAACTGGTAAGTTCTCGTTTAATCTTACTATTTTACTTCGGAGTTACGTGAGTGATTCCGTGAAGACTTCAAAGCTCTGTGATTTCAAACCGTGTAACAGGTATTATTTCACGCACTGCCAAAGTCCTTGAGGGAGGAAGTGTGTTATCGTAATCAACCAATGAATCTGTTTGTAGAAAAACACAATGGTATTTTTTAACAATAACAATAAAGAAATTAAATTGCTCCCCTGGGCTTAAATTAAATATTTGCAGTCTGTAAAATCTTTTCTGCAAACAAAACAGGTTTTGCCAATGGCTTATTATAGAATTTCTTAACGGTCTTTCCCCCCACCATCCTGCTGTAGCCAGGATGTGGTCTATAAGAACGTCCTTTCTTTCTAAATTTGTACATGTTAGTGTTTATCCCAGCAGTTTTTAGCACCTGCTTGAGCCATCTCACAATGGTTTGGCTCGTCACCCGACCATAAGGTTTTTTATGACTGACCCACAAGGCTTTTCATCTCCCTCGAATATTTTGGTCGTGTCTATGTAGGATAGGAGGTGGGTCACGGCACATAACCGTGGTTCTGGCGGGTAAACCCGGAATTCCATGACTGGATTAGGTGTTCCTGGTCTGCTCTGTTTGATCAGTCTCTGGATAACGACAGAGATCTGGTCTGGAGCTGTGAGCATGGTGTCCAGTCGCAATAGGTGTAGTGACTGGACCCTCTGTGCAGATACAATTGCCATCAACATGAGTGTTTTTGAGCATAGATTGTTCCAGGTTGAGGGATCTGGCTGGTGGCCATCCCCTGAGGTATGTCAGGACCACACTGACATCCCATGTATGGGTGTACCTTGGTCTAGGGGGTTAGAGTTGTAAATACCTTTCATTAGTTTGACTACCAGCGGTTGCGACCCCATGGCCTGTTGTCCTGGAGCTTGTTTTAAATAGACAGGCAGGGCAATTCTAGCTGTGTTGATGGCTCTGTAGCTGCGTCCTTCATCGTGGTGAAGGTTCGCCAGGAATTCCTGTACGTTGGTAACTGTAGTGGTTGAGTAGGTGGTCCCTGTATCCAAGCAGTACTTCTCCCATTTTTTGATGCTGGACAAGTGCTGTTTTTTAGTGGATGTTCGGAGGGATGCTGACATGGTGTCGACGGTTTGTTCTGATAATCCCAGTCCCAGAAGTGGTTTGTTGCAGAATCTGCAACCCAGGAGTTTGATTTTTTTTTTTTTCATGGCATGGGTGGCTTGCGCCCGACACTGGGTGTTAATAACTCTGGGTCACTGGGGAATACCATCGGAGCTTCAACAACCATGTCATGGAGTATTGGGAACCATGGCTGCGTAGGCCAGTCGGGTACTATCAAAATACCTGAAGCAGAGTTAATTTGTATTGTGCGTAGTCCTCGACTGATGAGGCAGAAGGGAGGAAATGCATAGAAGAAGAATTTCCCCAATCCAGCACGAACGCATCTACCGCTGCTGCCTCAGGGTCTGGGTTTTAACATCCATTCGATGTTGTTATTAAATTTACGTGACCTGGTGTCTGCCACTGTATTTAGCTTACCTGGCAGGTAAGTTGCTGATAGCCAAATATGTCTTTCGACACACCATTGCCAAATTGTGTTGACCAACTTGTCGCATGATACCGATTTTATGCCGCCCATATGGTTAATGTAGGCCACCACCGTAGTATTATCTATTTGTAACCGTACATGCAAGTGATGCATATTTATGCATATGCTTTTAAACCATAAAAGTCACCCAACATGTCTAGATAATTAATGCCCAGTGTAAGTGGTAACGATGACTCTGTGTTAGTCCATCTACTACTTGTGCTGGATATGGAGTTAGTTGCTCCCCAGCCTTGAGCACTGGCATCTGTTTGGATAACTGATGTAGGGTTAGTGATGATAATAGGCTGAAACTATGCCAAACGTTCTCTTGGCAATGTTACAGTCACGTAGACTGAATTAATTGTGAAGCCCAAGTAGTCCATGATAGTGGATGGCTTCAACTTAGATTTATCTGGATGTAAGACAACCCCAGGGTTTCGAATAACTGTTTGGTAGCTGATACAGCTAACATAGTCAATTCCATGGTCTTGCCTACCATTTAGGATATCATCAAGATATGCCATGACAATATGTTTTTGTCTTCTGAATATTGCCAGAGCTGGTTTTAGTGTCTGGGTGACACTTTTGGGCTGATGTGACCCCATTGGGCAACGCTTTAAACTGCTATAGCTGCCCCATCCAGGTAAATCTGTGATGATCCTTGTGAATGGTACTAAATAGTAAACATCTTTAAGATGAAGTATCTTTTGGAATTTAGTTGTTTGGCAGTAACAACCGGTTCCATTTTGAAATGTATATACTTAACAAACATATTTAGTGAAGTTAAGTCAATGATGATGCGACATCCACCATCTTTTTTGGGTTTAGTGAATATATTTAATACGAATTGCAAGGGTTAAGGTTTTCCCATGATACCCTTTGTAATTAGTCTCACCAGTTCAGCTTGTCCCTCTCGTTTCTTTAAACGAGAGGGGAAAATACCCTCTGGGGTGAATGTTGACCTGGTGGCAATTTTTCTAGTATGAATGTATTTGTATTCACTAATGCCATTGAGTATATACTGATCACTCGTGATAGACTCCCATGTGTTAGTATTACTCTATATACTGGTAGGAACCAGACCCACCTACCTCCATGGTTATGGGTATTCTTCTGTTTCCTGCCGGTCCAACGAGTGTCTGACGTGGTGGTGACGTTGGGGGGTGGCACATTTTCCATGGGGTCCGCTCTGGGCCCTGGTCTAAAGAAGACTTTCGGTGATAGAATGCGGACCCCGAGCTTTCATCAGTCCGATATGGTAGACGTTGACTGATGGACGCGATGGGGTGCTGCTGCGTAGGAATTACTGTTTTTGGTTTGCTCGTCCCGGCCCTGCCCTCATGAGCCGAAAGTTTTGTAAAACCTCTTACATGTCCTTCATATGCTTTGTGAGGTTTTTGCCAAAGAGCAGTGGGTCTGGCTCAGTGGCTGGGGTATGCACAACCCCGCAATGTAGGATTTTTATGGCAGCTCTTACGACTTGTTTACGAAGGTTGTGGTCATCTCCGTATTTGTCCATGGAATGAGGAGAAACGATGTGATGGCTGTCTTCAGGCTTTTAACGGCCTCCTGTACGTGGGGTTTCCACGTAGCTGTCCACCACACCTAGCAGCTCTTCCTGTTCCTGCACCCCTTGCATACTCCCGAGATCTTCAGCCATTGCCCCTGTTCTTGACCAGCCCAGTCCTGGTCACCAAAGCTATCCTCTGGAAAGGAGGAAGCAATGGACAGTGCACAAGGCACTGTGGAGGGAGTGCCTGACCCCCCTCTGCGAGAGCGCCCTCGCTGGAGCTCCTGCTCCAAGAGCCGCTCTATGCGACTCATGCGGCTGTCTCTCCCCCACCTGGGTGGAAAGACGTCCCGTCCGACAAGTCGGAGCCACCGGCCGGACGCCTCTTCTGTGGCGTTACTTCCAGCCCGCTGCTCAGGCGCTAGCAGGGCTGGGCTCGGCACGGTGTCGGGATAGCGGACCGCCCAGTAAGCGGTCCTACCGCCTTGTTGCTGCCACCCTCCAGATGGAATGCTCCTCCGTGGAGTCGAGCGGGGGACAGGTCTGTTCTGTTGCTGCCCCCCCCCCCCCCCCCCCAGATGGAACGCTCCTCCGTGGAGTCGAGCGGGGGACAGGTTTGTTCTAGAGCCTTTCTTCTCTGCCGGAAAGCAGAAGGCTCCCTGTGAAAGAAAAACCCGACCTCAGCTTACCTGACGGTCCGTTCTTTCACCTCCGTAGCGGGAGCGCCTGACTCACGCTGTGCCGCTCTTGTTCTGCTGAACGTAATGCCGCGCATGCGTGCTGAGCGGGTTCTTCACGGAATCACTCACGTGACTCCAAAATAAAATTGTATAATTGTCAGTAGAAGTGGTTCTTGTCAATTCCAATGACCACCTTCAGGAGAAAATGTCTGAAGAAGGGTGTCAATGTGAAACGTCACCCATTCCTTCTCTCCAGAGATGTTGCCTGTCCCTGCATTTTCAAACCATAAAACACCTTTGTATTTTCAAACCACATTAAGGGCACTGACAGGTCAGTAAAACCACTCACAGTTTAGTAGACATGTGTTCAGTGTTATTCACAGCTCAGATTGAGAGTCGTGACCTGTCGCTACCCCATCTTGCAGAGAACTGAGGCACCTCCACATTTCCGGGTTTTATAGTCCCTCCCCCCTCCCACCAGAAGGGGCGTAGTCACCATGGCGTGATTGACAGGAGAGAGAATCTCAATATTTTTAAAACATTAATAAGTCTTTTATTTTTCATCGATGGGAAAAATCCTCTTGTCCTGCTCAGCGGAGGGGGACTCTGAGAAAGATGGCCAAAATCACAGCCGTAAGTGGTAGCGTGTTTTCTAAAATTAATATGCAGTGCAAACAGGAAGTGGTCAAGATCAGAGTTTTAATTATATAGATGCTTGCTTGTGTAGGAAAGAACTGCAGATGCTGGTTTAAATTTTAAATCGAAGGTAGACACAAAATGTTGGAGTAACTCAGCGGGGCAGGCAGCATCTATGGAAAGAAGGAACGGGTGATGTATCGGGACGAGACTGAAGAAGGGATTTACTAGAATGTTGCCTGGGTTTCAGCAAGATTTACTAGAATGTTGCCTGGGTTTCAGCAACTAAGTTACAGAGAAAGGTTGAACAAGTTAGGGCTTTATTCTTTGGAGCGCAGAAGGTTAAGGGGGGACTTGATAGAGGTTTGTAAAATGATGAGAGGGATAGACAGAGTTGACGTGGAAAAGCTTTTCCCACTGAGAGTAGGGAAGATTCAAACAAGGGGACATGACATGAGAATTAAGGGACTGAAGTTTAGGGGTAACATGAGGGAGAACTTCTTTACTCAGAGAGTGGTAGCTGTGTGGAATGAGCTTCCAGTGAAGGTGGTGGAGGCAGGTTCGTTTTTATCATTTAAAAAAAAATTGGATAGTTATATGGATGGGAAGGGAATGGAGGGTTATGGTCTGAGCGCAGGTATATGGGACTAGGGGAGATTATGTGTTTGGCACGGACTAGAAGGGTCGAGATGGCCTGTTTCCGTGCTGTTATTGTTATATGGTTATATGGTTAAGGGTCTTGACCCAAAACATCACCCATTCCTTCTCTGCAGAGATGCTGTCTGAGCCGCTGAGTTACTCCAGTAATTATGCTTGCTTAAAACAAATAGAAATCACTATTTCATTAATTGCGCTATATCCTATTCGCACTATGATGTCATGTTTTATAGCAGAACTACCTGTGTTAGGCCACTATTTGCGGAAAGTGTTATTGTATTATCATCAAATAATAATATCACGTGTAAGAGCAATGGTAATCGTGCTATCCTTAATGAGAATTGTTTTTTACCTTAAATGGCAGCATAGCGGTAGAGTTGCTGCCTTGCAGCGCCAGAGACCCAGGTTTGATCCCATCTATGGGTGCTGTCTGTACGGAGTATGTATGTTCTCCCGTGACCTGCGTGGGTTTTCTCCAAGATCTTTGCTTTTATACCACGTACAAGTACGTAGGTAAATTGGCTTCGTAAATATCAAAATTGGCCCTGGGGCGTGTCGGCTAATGTTAATATGTGGGGATTGCTGGTCAACGCTGACTCGGTGGGCCGAAGGGCCTGTTTCCACACTGTATCTCTAAACAAAACTAAACTAAACTGCAAACTGCAGATTTGTCAAATGCATTGTGATGATGGTTTTCCCTGTTGTTTGTAGAGCCCCCACACGGGACCAGGGGTGAGGTGTGCCGTGCAGAATCAGCAGCTAAACCTCAGCCCTTTGACACCTTGAAGTTTGATTTCAAGTTTGAATCCCTGTCCATCATGCTGTACACTGAAGATGTCAAACAGGTAGGACCCATTTTTGAAGGTTTTGTTTTACATCCCAAATTGTTCAAAGCTACACAGCTAATTCTGGGGGGCAAGCATTGGTGTTTTGAAACTGGGTAAATGAAGACTTCCTTTACACCGTATAGACACCTAGAAAAATGATGCAGGAGTAGGCCATTCGGCCCTTCGAGCCAGCACCGCCATTTATTATGATCATGGCTGATCATCCAAAATCAGTACCCCGTTCCTGCGTTATTCCCATATCCCTTGATTCCATTAGTCCTAAGAGCTAATTCTAACTCTCTCTTGAAAACATCCAGTGAATTGGCCTCCACTGCATTCTGTGGCAGAGAATTTCACTCCTGAAGGGCCTCAATCGCAATGCATGTGTGATGTTTGCATTGACTTCCCTGCAATAGGGTTTTTGGTGTGTATAGTATCTCTAGGCTTCCTTTATTGTCTTTATCAAGCTTTCACTATCACATAGCATTAGGTTTTCACAGGTCGGCTCCTTCCCCTTCCCCTACATAGGAATGTGTCCCGAGAATCACAGAATTGAGCCCTTTCAACCCAACATCCAGGCTGATGTATCTACATAATCCCAGTTGCCTGCTTCAATCGTATCTTCAATGCCGTTCCTGTCCAAATGCTTTTGAACATTGTAATTGTGCGAAGACTATATAGTGTGATGTTTTACTGAGCTAGTTTAGTCAGCTCATCTTTGCATCAGCCGATTCCTGCTCAGAAAGACTGCACTTACCTTTAAGATAGAGACAAAAAGCTGGAGTAACAGCGGATCGGACAGCAGCTCTGGAGAAAAGGAGTAGGTGACGTTACGGGTCAAGACCCTACTTCACATTCCTTTATCAGACTGGTTCAGTGACATTTTCTTTAGACAACGTAACAGCATCTCATGTTCTTGGAGCAGAATAAGGACCTTCGACCGAAGAAGTCTCCATTCAACCATTCAATCATGGCTGATCTATCTTTCCCTCTCAATCCCATTCTCCTGCCTTCCCTTAACCCCTGACCCGTACTAATCAAAAATCTGTCAATCTCTGCCTTAAACATATCCATTGACCACCTCCACTGTCATCTGTGGCAAGGAATTCCACAGATTCACCACCCTCTGACTAAAGAAATTCCTTCTCATCTCCTTTCTAAAGGTACATCCTTTTATTCTGAGGTTATGACCTCTGGTCCTAGACTCTCTCACTAGTGGAAACATCCTCTCCATATCCACTCTATCCAGGCCTTCCCTTTCTCGCTCTTTGTCTCCTGATCTGCGTCTTCCCCAACACCCCAATGCCATCTTCGCCCATACCCAGACTAGCTCTGCCACCCCCTTTGCCCCTACCTTTCTTGCTGCCCACCCTTATTCCTCCAACCCCCCTTATCCTCCAAGTGACACATTCACCCACGATGTCCTTGGGCAGAATAACAAAGTGAGGTCTCCAAAGACAGGCACAAAGTGCTGGAGTAACTCAGCGGGTCACAGGACATATCTGGAAAAAAGGAATAGGTGATGTTTTGGGTCGAGACCCTTCTTTAGACTGAGAGTCAGGGGAAAGGGAAACGAGAGATATAGACGGTGATGTAGAGAGATATAGAACAAATTAATGAAAGATATGCAGAAAAGCAACAATGGTAAAGGGATTCCAATCTCTTTGGCTGGCTGCCATTTTTGTATAACTAGCACCTTTGTGTAGATTGAGACTTGCACTCTGCCATTTATGCACACTATTACTGATCTGGTGTGATGTGTTTGTTTAATTGAGTTGGATATTCTGAGCACTGAATGGCTTTGTCACTATTGTTTTGCCCAACGAAGGCCACTGAATCGGTGCAACGCCTGGGAAGTTCACCCCTGGGCGAGTTCAGGTTGCATCTCACCACGGCCTCAGGGAAGATGATCTCCGACGGCTCGTTGATGTTTGATATGAAGCTTACTACATGTACACTGGATGATCTAAGACGAGGGGTTGAGAAGGTTACCCAGAGGTCAGAATCAATTGTGTGTTTTATTCTCTTCTCATGGTTCACTTATGGCATTCTCTCACCCTCTTATCTGCATCAATACTCATGGTCGATTTGCTGAGGTCACTAACCTCAGACGATTTAGGGGCAGCGGACTGGTGTAGCTGGTGGAGCTGCTGCCTGAGACTCCGGTTCGATCGTGACAGGGTGCTATCTGTGTGGAGTTTGCCCATTCTCTCTGCGCCTGTGTGGGTTTCCTCTGCGTGCTCTGGTTTCCTCCCACATCCCAGACATGCGGGTCTGTAGGTGAATTGGTCTCTGTAAATTGTCCCTAGTGTGCAGAGAGTGGATGAGAGAACATGGAACATGTGTGGTGATGGGTGGTTGTTGCCGAATCGGTGGGCTGACGGGCTTGTTACGATGCTGCATATCTAAACTAAACTCTAGTAGTTATGTGTGGCATTTTACTGTGACGTGGAATGTGTATAAATTATCTGCATACTTCCCTACAGAATGATTGAGAAAAAGCAAGGCTCTGGGGAAACTGTGATGATTGAGTTGCAATACAGTCAGCTGGAGGACGAGACCTCGATCGTGGCTCTACTGGAGCATTTATACATATGTGCCAGCGTGGAGTTCCTCGTGGACGTTGCAGATTTCTTCATCAAAGCTATTCCTGAAAAGACAAATGATAAATCCGTCCAGTTGCATCCAAAGCAGACGGGAAAGTCTCCTCCCAGCACTGGTGAGAATAACTTTCTACATGTCCCAAGTACAAATCATTTTACCTTCCCTGAACACATTTCCAAAAAATGGTTCTCTTTAAACTTGTACCACATTTGATATAACAGAACCAAATTGCTGGAGTAGCTCAGCAGAATGGGCAGCTCCAGCGGAACGGGCAGCATCTCTGGACAGAAGGAATGGATAATGTTTCAGGTTAAGACCCATCTTCACTTGGAGTGAAGAGCAGTCTCGACCCGAAACGTCACCCATTCCTTCTCTCCAGAGATGCTGCCTGTCCCGCTGAGTTACTCCAGCCTTTTGAGTCTATCTTCGATGTAAACCAGCATCTGCAGTTCCTTCCTACACATTTGACATAACATGCTGGACAGTTTCTCTTGTGTATATGTTGGGAGAACAGTGATACCCATATCTATAACCCTATTATGTAACTCAGCTGTTTAGGATTACAACGAAGATAGACACAAAATTCTGGAGTAACTCAGCGGGACAGGCAGCATCTCTGGAGAGAAGGAATGGGTGATGTTTTGGGTCAAGACCCTCTGAAGAGATCAGCCTGAAGAAGGGTTTTGACCCAAAACATCAGCCATTCCTTCTCTCCAGAGATGCTGTCTCCCCTGCTGAATTACTTCAGCATTTTGTGTCTATCAATGGAATTCAACTTCTGGGGAAATTAATTTTATCATTAACCATCATTAACCATATAACCATATAACCAATTTTACAGCACGGAAACAGGCCATCTCGACCCTTCTAGTCCGTGCCGAACACATAATCTCCCCTAGTCCCATATACCTGCGCTCAGACCATAACCCTCCATTCCCTTCCCATCCATATAACTATCCAATTTATTTTTAAATGATAAAAACGAACCTGCCTCCACCACCTTCACTGGAAGCTCATTCCACACAGCTACCACTCTCTGAGTAAAGAAGTTCCCCCTCATGTTACCCCTAAACTTCAGTCCCTTAATTCTCAGGTCATGTCCCCTTGTTTGAATCTTCCCTACTCTCAGTGGGAAAAGCTTTTCCACGTCAACTCTGTCTATCCCTCTCATCATTTTAAAGACCTCTATCAAGTCCCCCCTTAACCTTCTGCGCTCCAAAGAATAAAGCCCTAACTTGTTCAACCTTTCTCTGTAACTTAGTTGCTGAAACCCAGGCAACATTCTAGTAAATCTCCTCTGTACTCTATCTATTTTGTTGACATCCTTCCTATAATTAGGCGACCAAAATTGTACACCATACTCCAGGTATGAGGACTTTTCCCGATCTGGCGACATACCCGGGTATGAGGACTTTTCCCGATCTATTTTGTTGACATCCTTCCTATAATTAGGCGACCAAAATTGTACACCATACTCCAGAATTGGCCTCACCAATGCCTTGTACAATTTTAACATTACATCCCAACTTCTATACTCAATGCTCTGATTTATAAAGGCCAGCACACCAAAAGCTTTCTTTACCACCCTATCTACATGAGATTCAACTTTCAGGGAACTGTGCACAGTTATTCCCAGATCCCTCTGTTCACCTACATTCTTCAATTCCCTACCATTTACCATGTACGTCCTATTTTGTTTTGTCCTGCCAAGATGTAGCACCTCACACTTATCAGCATTAAACTCCATCTGCCATCTTTCAGCCCACTCTTCCAACTGGCATAAATCTCTCTGTAGACTTTGAAACTCTACTTCATTACCCGCAACCCCACCTATCTTAGTATCATCTGCATACTTACTAATCCAATTTACCACACCATCATCCAGATCATTGATGTACATGACAAACAACAGTGGACCCAACACAGATCCCTGTGGCACCCCACTCGTCACTGGCCTCCAACCTGACAAACAACCATCCACCATTACTCTCTGGCATCTCCCATTCAGCCACTGTTGAATCCATCTTGCTACTCCACCATTAAT
This sequence comes from Leucoraja erinaceus, assembly GCF_028641065.1. Lineage (NCBI taxonomy): Eukaryota > Metazoa > Chordata > Chondrichthyes > Rajiformes > Rajidae > Leucoraja > Leucoraja erinaceus. Next base: position 13,976,017 of record NC_073412.1, on the reverse strand, counting down.
ACCCAACCATTGAACCTTCTTAACCAACCTTCCATGAGGAACCTTGTCAAAGGCCTTACTGAAGTCCATATAATAATAATAATAATAATAATAATAACTTTATTTGTTAAGCACCTTAAAAACAACCAAAGCTGACCAAAGTGCTGTACAGAAAAAAGAAAACAAGCAAGACATCATAAAACAGGCAGAACAACAGAACATACAACTAACACGAGGCGCATAAATTACATACAAAAATCCAAACAATAAATTAAAAAAAACATAAAACACAAGTACAAACAACGCAGCAAAACCAAGCAAATAAAGTTAATAAACAATTCGACACCTCACTGGTCTACAAAGGCCATGGAGAATAGATATGTCTTCAGGAGTGATTTAAAAACAGCTAGAGAAGGGGCCTGTTTAACGTGCAGAGGCAATTCATTCCACAATCTCGGAGCCGACACAGCAAAGGCACGGTCCCCTCTGAGCTTCCGCTTAGTCTTTGGCTCAATCAGGAGCAGCTGATCATCTGACCTGAGAGAGCGGGAGGGCGAATAAGGGTGAAGAAGCTCAGATAGGTAGGACGGGGCAAGACCACTTAGGGATTTAAAAGTAAATAAAATAATTTTAAAACGAATCCTATACTGAATAGGCAGCCAGTGGAGAGAGGCCAAAAGGTGAGAAACATGATCATGCTTTCGTGTGCCAGTCAAGAGACGAACAGCTGCATTCTGTACCATCTGGAGACGGGCGATGGAGGACCGACTAACCCCCAGATACAGTGCATTGCAGTAATCCAGCCGGGTGGTAACAAAGGCATGGATTACCGTCTCAAAGTGCTTCCTTGACAAAATCGGCTTTATTTTTGCCAGCTGCCTCAGATGGAAAAAACCAGATTTAACAACAGCCCTTACCTGACAGTCAAATCTAAGCTCAGGGTCCACTTTAATCCCCAGGTTCGTGATGTTAGGTTTGAGATATGCAGACAAAGAGCCTAGATCAACAGGGGGGGCCCCAGAGGTGCCACCAAAGATCATTACCTCTGTCTTGTCATCATTAAATTTTAAAAAGTTCAGTGACATCCAGGCCTTGATGTCACTGAGACACTCAAGCAAGAGGCCGACAGAGTGTACACCCCCCTTTCCCAGAGGCACATAAAGCTGACTGTCATCAGCATAAAAGTGGAATGAAATCCCGTGCTTCCTAAGGATGGAACCGAGTGGGAGCAAATAGAGTGAAAAGAGGAGAGGGCCAAGAACTGAGCCCTGTGGGACCCCACACGACAGAGGAGCAGAGGAGGATACAGAGTCCCCAAGGCTGACACAAAAAGATTATTAGTTAAACATGACCTTCCAGGCACAAATCCACCTTGATAGAAATTCTTTTCAATATTTAATAAAGGTTAATTACTTCAGAATCCCAGCATGGAGCGCCACTGCCTCTCTGATGCTGTGAGACAGCGACTGAAAGGAATGACGTGGGGCTAGAAGCTTGGAGCAGTTCAGAAATATTACTGGGACAGCCACTTCACATTTAACAAACTCTCCACTTAGTATTTAACTCCTTGTTCACATTATACTTAAATTAAATGAAGGATGTAACATCATACTGTTCTTGTGCATTAATCTTCTGTTTATGTGATAGGAGCAGAATTAAGCCATTCGGCCCATCAAGTCTACTCCGTATTGAATCTTGGCTGATCTATGTCCCCCTCTCAACCCCATTCTCCCGCCTTCTCCCCATAACCTCTGACACCTATACTCATCAGGAACCTATCAATCTCCACTGTAAAATATCCATTGACCTGGCCTCCACAGCCGTCTGTGGCAATGAATTCCACAGATTCACCACCCTCTGTTGTTCAGGCAGTAGAATAACACCATCACTTCAGGTTAATTTATCATCCAAATCTATCTTTTTCAGAATGTTGTTACTAGAGTAAATGTTGCACAACTATTTTGATACTTAATTTTCTGTTATGTTCCGTAACAAATCTTTTACATGGGATAGGTTTATATGTCCCTGATTGCTCATTGAGTATGTTACACCGAGCTAAATAGAATATTTTAATTTGCAATATAAAAATTCAGTCAACAGACTGAAGTATAATATTGAAGGTAGACACAAAGTGCTGGAACAATTCAGCAGGTCAGGCAGCATCTGGGGAAAAGGAACAGGTTATGCTTCAGGTCAGAACCCTTCTTCAGACAGTATAATTTTATTGCACTAAGAATTTGCACATAGGTCTTGCTCATCTATTGGGAACCTTGCATTGATGCCATGCACCTTAACGTTTATTATCTTGTTGTAGCTGTAGACTCTCCAAATCGAAGGATGAACATTAAAGCAATGATGATGAACCCTGAGGTTGTGTTTGTGGCAAACCTGTCGAAAGCTGACGCCCCTGCACTTGTTGTTTCTCTCCTGTGTGACTTCTCGTTAATCCATGAAAAACAATGTCGAAGAATGATTGCATTGGTCAGCGACCTAAAGATTCTGGCCTGTCCATTCCTCCAGGCGAAGAGAGGGACAAATATAACAACGGTACATACAAGGTTTTTGTAAAGTAATTACTGCACTTGTACTGTGAGCAATTCTGGTCACCGCAATGAGAGTTTAGAGATACAGTGCAGAAACAGTTCTTTCGCCACACCGAGTCCACGCCGTACGCTAGTTCTATGTTATCCCACTTCTGTATCCTACATACTCGGGGCAATTAACCAACAAATGCACATGTTTGGAGTGTGCAAGGAACCCGGAGAAAGCGCACGTAGTCACAGGCAGAATGTGCAAACTCCACATAGACAGCGCCCATAGTCAGGATCGAACCCGGTGCTTACAGGCAGCGGCTGTGCTGCTGCACCACTCTGCCACCAATGTAAGAAGGATGTGTGTGCACTGGTGAGAGTTTGGAGGAATTACCTGAACTGAAGGGGAAGGTTGGGTAGGCTTGGCTAGTGCTGTTTTCCCTGGAGCGAATGAGGCTGAGGTCTGATCTTTAAAGGCTGCACAAAACTATGTGGAGTACTTGCTCTACAACTTTTCCCCATGATTCAGGTCCTGGCTTTAGGATAAGAGAAGAGGGTTTGAAGGGAGAATTGATGGGAGGTTTTTCTGCACATACATGGTTGTTGTCTCAGGCATGCTGCCAGAGGATGTGATGGAGTTGGGTAGAAATACAACACATCCTTCCCCTCCTTTATACACATCTCCCATCCCCGAGTCCCTCTTTTTATCTTCCCCTGTCCCCTTCCACTCCCATTCCTCCCTCCGGCTTTACAATTCGCTTCTCCTCTTCTTTCCTTATCCGACATCCTTTTGTCTGTTCTTCATCTCTTGCCTTTGTCACTTTATTCCACCCATCTGCCAATCAATGCCCCCTTGCCTGTATCCATCTATCTATCTATCACTTGCCAGGTGTTGCCGCAGCCCATCTTTATTTTCCAGCTTTCTTTGCTTTACTCATATCAGTTTGAAGATGGGCCCTGACAAAAACAAGCTGTCTGTCCATTCTCTCCCCTCTTGTTGTATGACCAGCTGATCTTTAGTTTAGTTTAGATTAGAGATACAACACGGAAGCAGGCCCCCCAGCCCACCGATGCCGCACCAACCAGCAATCCTCGCATACTAACACTATCTTCTTCTTGTGCATGGCGTGCACAGCCTAAAGTTGTAGAACAACTTGTTCTATTTGATCTTATTTGATTGTGCACGCCAGGTTGATTGCATTCGTCGAAACAGGTCAGATCATGTGAAGGTTGCAATCTTCCACCTCAACTAACACTATCCTGCACACACTAGGAACCATTTTCATTTTTATCGGAGCTAATTAGTCTACAAACCTGTACGTCTTTGGAGTGTGGGAGGAATCAGGAGATCCCGGAGAAAGCCCACACAGGACACAGAGAGAACATATAAACTCCGTACAGACAGCACCCATAGTCAGGATTGAACCTGGGTCTCTGCCGCTGTAAGGCAGCAATTCTAACGCTGTGTCGCCCAAAATAGTTGACAATACTTGGTTAACCACAATAATAGCTCAGGATGAGGATGGGATGACGAGGTTGCTGGAGCTACTCCAGCACCTTGTGTTTTGATCACGTTTCAGCATTTGCTCCTGTGTTGTGACTGTATGGTGTTGTGTATTCCAGGTGTTGCAGCCTTGTTCCTTGTTCTTGGACTTCGTTGAGCCCACTTCAGGGCCACAAGATATCAGTCTTAAAGTAGAACCGATAAACTTAAAGGTGAGAAGGTTGCTTTCTTTTGCATACTGTGCTGTGTTTTTTTATTTTGTCACTAATTCAGAAATAAATGTAATAATATTTGGATGGGGTAAGTGTACAAAATTGCTGTCTTTTCGTACTACAACTGAATTCTGCCAGTATCAGTATCTTTAATTTCTCCCGATATGATAGTTAAACTCTGTTATTTTTGATCTTCAGTATAATTATACTTTTTCTAATATATCGTCGCATCTAATCTTAAACCAGTGAATGATTGTTATTACTGGAGAGTTTTATTTTATTTTATTTTAAGGTATCTCCTATCATTCTAAACACTGTTACGACAATCATGTCTGTGATGAGGCCTAAAGTGCAAGAGAATGAAAATGTGCTGCCAGTGTGCAAGGACACGGACCTCTGGGCTGTGAAAGACGTCCACAACTGCAACTACTGGTTCCTGGGAGTTGACGATGCCGATGAAGCCACAGAGAATTACTTTGGTGAAAATCATCAAAGGACCGGCGAGTCCTTCAAGATTATTGTTCCACTAATAAAAGTAACACTCGAATGTGGCCTTGGCCACAGCACCATCCCTTTGCTTTTGACTGAGTCAACGTTTTCAGGACGAGTCGAAAACTGGACATCACTCATCAGTATTGATTCAAACATGACCCTTGAGGTAACTTGTGTGGGAAGCAACTATAGATGCTGGTGTACACCAAAGATAGACACACAATGCTGGAGTAATTCAGCGGGTCAGGCAGCATCTCTGGAGGAAAGATGACATTTGTTGACGATGACTGAAGAAGGGTCACGACCCGAAACGTCACCTAGTCCTTTCCTCCAGATACGCTGCCTGACCCGCTGAGTTACTCCAGCATTTTGTGTCTATCCTTGAGGTAACTTGTTTTATCTTTGATTGGGATACACAAGTTATTGATATTATTAATGTTTTTTTACTGGCCCTGCTTTACTAGATACTTGATATCGTGCTTAGCACTGCAATATATATTTTAATCCAAATAAAGTGAAACCTATAGAAAGTTTCTTTAGTGTGATGCGATGTGCAGCCAACGTGTAGTAATCTTCATAATGATGGAAATGAAGAAGCCAATTCATGAAAATTAGCAAATGATTTGATCGTTTAATTCTGTGATATTAGTTAAGGATAAATATGAGGAAGGACCATGCTTTTTGCATTTTTCAAAGCGGTCTTTTCTTGCATCTGACAAGACTAATGTCTAGTGCTAGAAGATGAGAAAATGATGACTGTATAGTCGTTGTCATCTGCCGTGAAATAGCACCCTTGTTGCATAGCTGTGTAACCAGCCAGTCGTATGTTTTACAATTACACATAGAGTGCTTGGCAGATAGGTGGAAGATTCTTTGTGTCTGGAATGTTTGCAACTAGGGATTAGAGTCACAACATTACATAGAGTCACGGCACAAAATAGACTCTTGACACAACACAACATAGAGTCCAGGTCCAGAGAGCACAGACTCAGAATAAAAGGACGAACCTTTAGAAAGGTGATGACGAAGATTTTTTTTCGTCAGATGGTAGTGAATCTCACTGTGGAATTCATTGCCACAGACAGCTGTGGAGGCCAGCATAATGGGTATTTTTAAGGCGGAGATTAATAGGTTCTTGATTAATTAGTGTCAAGGGTTATGGGGAGAAGGCAGGAGAATGGAGTTGAGAGGAAAGATAGATTAGTCATGATTGAATGGCAGAGTAGACTTGATGGGCCAAATGGCCTAATTCTGCTCCTATGACTTATGAACATTAAGGATCAGCCTTTCAATGCAAAGATGCAATGTATTTTTTCAACCAGAATGTAACGAATCAAGGAATTATCTGCCAAAGGTTGTAATGGAATCTGCTGTTGAATATATTCAAGGCCAAGATTGGAACTCGTGAAGGATAGAAGCTATCACCAACCCAGTAACTTCCACAACAACCTTAACTACACCTACCAACCTGTCTCTTGCAAGGATGCCATCCCTTGCTTAGTTTTCTCTCACCGCCGCACCTGTTCTCCATCCTCACCCCTTTCTGTTGCTGCAGATTCTGCTTTCTCCGTAACTCCTTGGTTCACTCACCCCTCCCTCTCCCCAGACACCACCTCCCACAACAGCAGGAAGTGAACATCTATCCCTACACCTTCTCTGCCACACCCATTCAAGGATCTCCAACAGTTAACAATGGCCTGTTTCCTTTATCTTCATTACTCTTTTGCATATCTTTCATTCATTGTTCTTTATCTCTCTACATCACCGTCTATATCTCTCCTTTCCCTTATCCCTAACCAGTCTGAAGAAGGGTCTCAACCCGAAACATTACCCATTCCTTTTCTTCTTGCGAATGGTATGTTAGCTTTCATTGCAAAAGGATTTGAGTATAGGAGCAGAGAGGTTCTACTGCTGCAGTTGTACAGGGTCTTGGTGAGACCACACCTGGAGTATTGCGTACAGTTTTGGTCTCCAAATCTGAGGAAGGACATTATTGCCATAGAGGGAGTGCAGAGACGGTTCACCAGACTGATTCCTGGGATGTCAGGACTGTATTATGAAGAAAGACTGGATAGACTTGGTTTATACTCTCTAGAATTTAGAAGATTGAGAGGGGATCTTATAGAAACTTACAAAATTCTTAAGGGGTTGGACAGGCTAGATGCAGGAAGATTGTTCCCGATGTTGGGGAAGTCCAGGACAAGGGGTCACAGCTTAAGGATAAAGGGGAAATCCTTTAAAACCGAGATGAGAAGAACTTTTTTCACACAGAGAGTGGTGAATCTCTGGAACTCTCTGCCACAGAGGGTAGTTGAGGCCACTTCATTGGCTATATTTAAGAGGGAGTTAGATGTGGCCCTTGTGGCTAAGGGGATCAGGGGGTATGGAGAGAAGGCAGGTACGGGATACTGAGTTGGATGATCAGCCATGATCATATTGAATGGCGGTGCAGGCTCGAAGGGCCGAATGGCCTACTCCTGCACCTAATTTCTATGTTTCTATGTTTCTATGTTTCAGAGATGCTGCCTGTCCCGCTGAGTTACTCCAGCTTTTAGTGTCTCTCCAACAGCACTTCCATGTGAAAGAGATTTACATGCAGCTCTTGCAAAATTGTCTATTTCATTTGGTGCTGTCGATGTTGCTTCCTCTACATTGGTGAGACCAGTGTAGACCTGGGGCCGTTTCCCCAAACACATGCACTCTGTTTGCCTGTACCAACTGGAGAGCTTGGTTGCTTGCCACCTTCTTGTTCCCACATTGACATGTTTGTCCTCGGCACCTTCCACTGCCAGAGGGAGACCCCTGAAAAAATACCATCTCGTATTCTGGTTGTGTGGGCTATAACTCAACACAATCACTGAATTCTCCAATTTCAGATAACCTACACTTCTCTCGACCCATCCCCCCCCCCCCCCCCCCCCCCCCCCCCCCCCACCCCCCCCCCCCACCCCCAACCCCTGTGCACATCTTTCTTTCTGCTCTCCCTGCCTCTGTCACCCAGTTCCTTTCCCCATTTCTACCCCCTCCACCCACACATCACCCTCCCATTACTACCTTGCATCCCCCATTTCTTGACCCATCTCCCCTTCTCCTGCTGGTCTACGTTTCACTCCATGACTTCCTCATCAGATTCCACCATTTGCGCCCCTTTGTCCTCCACTTTTCACCTCCATACTTGGTTATTATCTCCTCCCTTCTCAACCCCAAGTGAGTCGTCTGCCAATCAGCCCCATCTCACCTGGATCTACCTATGTCCCAGTTCTTGCCCCCACCCCGTCCCCTCAGCTCCCTCTACCAGTTCTCTCCATCAATCTGAAGACGGTCCCTGACCCAAAATTGTCTTGTGTCCATTTCCCTCCCCAAATGCTGCCTGGCCTGTTGCGTTCATTGGGCTGTTTGTTTCTTGAAAGTATGGATGCTCTTTCCATCTGCCATAGGGGATGGTGGAATTGGGTACCATTATTACATTTAAAAGGCATTTATACAGGAAGTTTAAAAAAAAAGCAAAGCAGAGAAGTATATGATCAGAGTGCAGGCAAAAGCAATGAGTGTAGATGGGCATAAAGGTGAACATGGACATGATGGGCTGAACGTCCCATTACTCCGACTCTTAAGCTAGTGTAGAAGGTTTACTAATGCTTTGGTGTTGAGATTTAAGATAACTTGGGCAGGTGGAGGGATGACATTGGAAATAACATCAAAAAATATGAAAAAGGATCGAAAGTCCCTGTGAAGTGCAACACAAAAATGAGCCCATTGGCCCACATTGATATTAATCCAGCCCCTAACATATTTTATTCTTCCTAAATTCCCATCTCTCCAGATACCCCAGATTCTACCATTCATCATCACAATGGCAGTGCTGGCTCGAAGGGCCGAATGGCCTCCTCCTGCGCCTATTTTCTACGTTTCATTAGGGCAATTTAAAGTGCCCAGTTAATTGATACGGTGAATTGAATGGCCGAAAGCTGGCTTCTCGGACAACTAATGTTGTTCCCTGATTCAAAAGGGGTGACGGATAATTCTGGAAACTACAGACCAGTGAGACTGGCATCATTGTTGGAAGTTGTTGAGAGAAGATTCAGGGGGTCAGGATATACATTGGTTTGTAAAGGCAGAGACTGATTAGGAGGAGTCCCCATGGTCTTGTGCAGGAGAAATAATTTCTCACTAAATGTAATTGACTGCTAATATAGAGGGTAGAATGGTCGACATATTTCCATGAACTTCAGCAAGGCGTTTAACCAGGTATTGTAGGATGCCTCGACGTTCTGTGCCAAAGGGTTCTGAGACGTATCAGCCAACTGGATCCAACATTGGCTTGGTTACAGGTGGCAGAGGATCTTGCTGATGGATGATTTCCTGACTGGAAGTTTGTAACAAGTGGTGTAACCACAGTGATTGATGCAGGGACAGCTGTCTCTAATATATATAAATGGCATTGGATGTGAATGTAGATGGTATGATTAGTACATTTGCCAAAGGCAACAATTTGAGAAGTTGTAGAGAAGGTTGTTTAATGGTACCATGGGACATTGATTAGCTGGAAAGGGGCAGAGCAGTAGTAGGATATTTTAATTCAGTCAAGTGTGATGTAATACACTTTGGGAAGTCAAATACTGGTAAACGGCAGGGACCTGAGCAACGTTGTTGTACTGGTGGTCCTTGGGATGCAAGTCCAAAGCTTGCTGAAAATGGTGACACAAGTGGATAGAACGGTGCAGAAGGCATTTGGTGTGCTTGCCTTCATAGGGCAAGTCATTGAGTCGAAGAAATGGGATGTGATGATGCAGCTGAAGAAAACATTGGTTAGACTGTACAGAGTTGTGTGTGCAGTTCTGGTTACCGCAGGAAGGATGAGTTAGCAATACAGCGAGTGCAGGAGTTCACCAGGATCTTGCTTGGAATAGTGAAGGCCATTGAATCCCCCACAGAAGGCTATGGAGGCCAAGCCAATGGATATTTTAAAAGTAGAGATAGATAGATAGATTCTTGATTAGTACGGGTGTCAGGGGTTATGGGGAGAAGGCAGGAGAATGTAGTTAGAAGGGAGAGATAGATCAGCCATGATTTGAATGGCGGTGGACTCGATGGGCCAAATGACCTAATTCTGCTCCTATCACTTATGACCCTATGATCAGCAATTATCTTGATTCCCTTGCAACTTCCAGTGTTACTTCCAAGTGTTTAACACAGAGGAGCGCTGGTTCATTATCTGAGGGAGGGCTGTGGGTGATAAGCAGGGTGGGCTTCTTAATGCCATGAGCCTTCATGAAGTCAGTAATCATAGTGTCTCAAAGGCAGTCTGATGGAGGAGTTTGATAGAGTGTATCATTCTTATCAGTCTATTGCAAGATTTCTCTGAGGAAGTGTTCACCTACTCTAGACACCATTTCCCAGGTGTTTGTGAGCATGTTGCAAGGTCAGCTGGGTCAACTCAAGCATTTGAAAGACCTGAACACAATTTTGGTTCTAGTGCCAGACTGGCAGGATGTCACACCTGCCCTTTTAGGTGAATATATATGATCTCACAACCTTAAATTTAAAAAGGGGAGGGTTCTTCCCACCTATTTAGGACATTATTTATCGTTAACAATACCAAAACAGGCAACATACATCAGCTCAATTGTCTGTGTTATAACATAACTACTCTTCAAAATGTTTCCTTGGTTGTAAGCCTTCTTAGGGACATATTGAGGTATACATATAACCACATTTTTGTTTTGAACTGTTTTAATCTAGAATATATCTAGTACAGAGAGTATTTCTGGAAAGACAAGACCTGTATTTGGTGCGCTTCTGAAATAAAATGAATCTGCTTTATCCAAAGGTCCTTTATTATAATGAACTGAATGCGGTGTGGGAGCCACTCCTGGAGCAAGTGGTCCCAGGAGAACAAAGATGGAGTCTAAATCTGCAGGTAATACGATACGATAGAACTTTATTCACCCCAGAGGGAAATTGGTCTGCCAACACAACATTACACACAACACACAACAAGGTACACGAAAACCTGGAAAAAAAAAAGACAGGCGACTGTTGTCTGTCTGCCGTGAGCACAGCACCTTCACCAGAACAAATGAACAAACAAACAAACGCAGGCAGGCAGAGGATCTTTAGATTGTATGGCGGTGATAATGTCCGTACCATTTCATCAGGATAAGCTTTGTTGCACAAACTAGTATCTTGTCAACCTAATGCACGGTACCTTGTATGTCATTTTAACAAGACGGGTTTGAAAGTTTGAAAGCTTGAAATAGAACCTAAAAAACCCTAAATTATGATGTGCTAACGTTGAAGTTAGCCCGAAATGTACGTGATCATTGTGGGGCATTTTATTATGGGCACATCTTATTAATGTGGGCAGCACAACCTAATCCAGTGGTATATCAGTCTGAAGAAGGGTTTTGACACAAAGTGTTACCTATTTCCTTCGCTCCATAGGTGCTGCTGCACCCGTTCAGTTTCTCCTGCACTTTTGTCTACCTTATATTTTTTCCAGTATGTTTATTTCATACTACTTCTGTCCTGTTTAAAAACACCACTGTTTTGTTGTATTGAAACCCCCACAAGTACATCGACTTACCTTTTTCTCTTCTGGTATTTTTTAAATTGAATTTATTGCTCTGATCCTTCAGATTTAAGTTTTTATGCCAGTTTATAACCAAGAATCTCGGTTCCTCAAAGTTTAGATTATAATGGATTTAATTTTAAATTAATCAGAGCTGAGTTATTACTGAGGGAGACAGCTGATGCATTGTAGGATGCATTGATTCTAATTTTTTAGTTTAATTTAGAGATACAGTGCGGAAACAGGCCCCTTCGGCCCACCGAGTATGCGCCGACCAGCAATTCCCGCACATTAACACACAAGGGACAATTTAAAATGTTACAAGCCAATTAACCTACAAACCTGTACGTCTTTGGAGTGTGGGAGGAAAAATAAAGCTCACGGGGAAAACCTACGCAGGCCACGGGGAGAGCATACCAACACCGTACAGACAATATCCGTAGTCAGGATCGAACCCGCAACTCTAGCGCTGCACCACCATGCCTACTTCCTGGTTTTATAAGTAAACTTTGGGATGACTTTTTCTTAAAGTATAATTCCAAACTTCATGTGTTTTATTGGATTATTTGTGTCTATTTCTGTTTCTTGGTTAGATGAAGACCAACACGAGAGCAGACAAAGCTCTCATTCCGGGTGACGACTTCCTTCCCATCCCTGATCCACAGACTACCATTACCATTTCTTCAAAGGATGTGCTGAATATCACAGTGTCCAAATGCTGCATGAACGTTATGAACATCTTGGCCAAGGTGAAATAATGTGGTTAAAACACAACTATTATATGTGTTTTTTTTAGCATTGTAACACTGTTTAGCTATAACAAATCAAACTCCGAGAAAGTTTGCATCTCTCAATGTTTGTACATAGTGCAGTCTGAAAAAAGTATCCCGCTTCACAATATGATCCACAATATCAATATAGAGAGACACGAGGAACTGCAGTTGCGTTTGGATGGGCAAGGGCTGATTAGGGATAGTCAGCATGCTTTTGTACGTGGGAGGTCGTGTCTCACAAATCTGATTGACTTTTTTGAAGACGTGACCAAAAAGGTTGAAGAGGGCAGAGCTGTAGATGTTGTGTACATGAACTTCATAAGGCATTCAACAAGGTTTTGTGTGGTAGGCTGTTCTGGAAGGTTAGATTGCATGAGATCCAAGGAGAGATAGCTGAATGGATAGCAAATTGGCTCCATGGAAGGAAGCAGAGGGTGATGGTGGAAGGTTGCTTCTCAGATTGGAGGCCTGTGACTAGTGGTGTGCCTCAGGGTTCGGTGCTGGGCCCGTTACTGTTTGTCAACTACATCAATGATTTGGATGAGAACCGACGGCAAAATTAGCAAGTTTGCTAATGATACAAATGTTAGTGGTTTTGCAGATAGTGAAGATGGTTGTGAACGATTGCAGCAGGATCTGGATCGATTGGCCAGGTGGGCAATGGTTGATGGAATTTAATAGAGAAAAGTGTGAGGTGTTGCATTTTGAGACGTCGAACAAGGGCAGGACCTACACAGTGAACGGTAGGCCTCTGGGCAGTGTTGTAGAGCAGAGGGATCTAGCAGTACAGGTGCATGGTTCCTTGAAGATTGCGTCAACAAGGATGATCAGCCATGAATGGCGGTACTGGCCCGAAGGGCTGAATGGCTTACTCCTGCACCTATTGTCGATTGAGTCGCAGATAGATAAGGTGGTCAAAAAGGTTTTTGGCACTTTGGCCTTCATCACTCACAGTATTAAGTATGGAAGATGGGAGGTCATGTTGCAGTCGTATAATACTTTGGTGAGACCGTATTTAGAATATTGTGTTCAGTTCTGGGCACCATGTTATAAGAAAGATATTGTCAAACTTGAAAGGGTTCAGAAATGATTTACGAGGTTGTTGCCAGGACTAGAGGGTGTGAGCTATAGGGAGAGGTTCAATAGGCTGGGTCTCTATTCCATGGAGCGCAGGAGGATGAGGGGAGATCTTATATACAAAATCATGAGAGGAATAGATCAGGTAGATGCACAGTCTTTTGCCTAGTGTAGGGGAATCGAGGACCAGAGGACAAAGGTTCAAGGTGAAGGGGAAAAGATTTAATAGGAATTTGAGGGGCAACCTTTTCATGCAATGGTGGGTGTATGGAACAAGCTGCCAGAGGAGGTAGTTGAGGCTGGGACTATCCCATTGTTTAAGAAACAATTAGACATGACCATGGATAGGTCAGGTTTGGAAGGATATAGACCAAGCGCAGGCAAGTGGGACTAGTGTAACTGGGACATTGTTGGCCAGTGTGGGCGAGTTGGGCCGAAGAGCCTGTTTCCGCACTGTATCACTCTATGACTGTATGACAGGTGCATGGATAGAAAAGGCTTAAAGAGATAGGGGCCAAACCCAGACAGGAGGGACTTGTCTAGATCGGGCATCTTAGTCAGCATGGGCAAGTTGGGTTGAAGGGTCTTTTTCAATGCCATATGACCATGATTATAATTTATAATGGGAAACAATGAAATGACAAAACAGTTAAATGAGTTATTTGGTTAGAGTCATAGAGTGATGCAGTGCGGAAACAGACCCTTCGGCCCAACTAGCCCACACCGGCCAACAATGTCCCAGCTACATTAGTCCCACTTGCCTGCGCTTGGTTCATATCCCTCCAAACCTGTCCTACCCATGTACCTGTCTAAGTGTTTCTTAAACGATGGGAAATATAGACCAGTTAGCCTTACATCAGTAGGGAGGAAGATGCTTGAGTTGATTATTAAAGATGTTATATGTTTTTGCAGTGCATTTGGAAAGCAGTGATGGGATCAGTCAAAGTCAGCATGGATTTATGAAGGGGAAATCATGCTTGACTAATCTTTTTGGTAATTTCTTTGAGGATAGATGTTGAGGATGGAATTTGAGCCAGTGGATGTGGTGTATCTGGAATTTCAAAAAGCCTTTTGGCAAGGTCCCACACAAGAGATTAGTGTGCAAAATAAGAGCACAGGGTTTTGGGGTTAGGGTATTGACATTGGTAGACAGGAAGCAAAGAGTAGGAATTAAAGGGTCCTTTTCAGAATGGCAGGCAGTGACAAGTGGCGTGCCGCACGGCTTGGTGCTGGGACCACAGTTGTTTACAATATATATTAACGATTTAGATGAGGGAATTAAATGTAACATCTATAAATTTGCAGATGACACAAAGTTGGGTGGCAGTGTGAGCTGTGAGGAGGATGCATTGAGGCTGCAGGGTGACTTGGATTGGTTGGGTGAGTGGGCAGAACTTGGCAGATGCAGTATAATGTGGATAAATGTGAAGTTATTCACTTTGGTGGTAAAAACAGGAAGGCAGATTATTATTTGAATGACGTCAGATTAGGGGAAGGGGAGGTGCAACGAGACCTGGGTGTGCTTGTAAATAAATCACTGAAAGTAAGCATGCAGATAAAGCAGGCAGTGAAGAAAGCTAATGGCATGTTGGCCTTCATTGCAAGAGGATTTGAGTTTAGGAGCAAGGAGGTCCTACTGAAATTGTACACAGCCCTGGTGAAACCACACTCGGAGTATTGTGTGCAATTTTGGTCTCCTAATTTGATGAAAGACATTATTGCTATTGAGGGAGTGCAGCTTAGGTTCACCAGGTAATTTCCGGGATGGCGGGACTGACATATGATGAAATAATGGGTTGACTGGGCTTGTATTCACTGGAATTTAGAATGATGAGAGAGGATCTTATAGAAACATATAAAATTCTTAAAGGATTGGACAGGGTAGATGCAGGAAAAATATTCCCGGTGTTGGGGGTGTCCAGAACCAGCAGTCACAGTTTAATAATAAGGGGTAGGACTGAGATGAGGAAAAACCTTTTCACCCAGAGAGTTGTGAATCTGTGGAATTCTCTGCCACAGAAGGCAGTGGAGGACAATTCACTGGATGTTTTCAAGACAGAGTTAGACATAGCTCTTAGGGCTAATGGAATCAAGGGATATGGGAAGAAAGCCGGAATGGGGTACTGATTTTGGATGATCAGCCATGATCATATTGTATGATGGTGCTGGCTCGAAGGGTCGAGTGGCATACTTCTGCACCTAGTTTTTATGTTTCTGTGAGATTTTACTTATATATAGACAAAAGATTTTGAATAGATTTTGAATTGAAATTTCAACTTATTTTGTGAGACAGTGCTGGGTCAGATGTAGAATACAGCATGCCGCAGTCGTCCCGGATTCTAACGCTTCAACAGCACCTTAGCCGCATTTATTTGATGCTGCCTGACCCGCTGAGTTACTCCGGCATTTTTTGTGTCTACCTTCGATTTAAACCAGCCTCTGCAGTTCTTTCCTCCACATGTATTTGATTGTGTTGTGTTTTGCAGCTATTATAGTGCACAACAGCAATTAAAAGATGTGCTCAATCTGTTGGCTGCTGTTTAAGTAGCAGAAATCAGTGTAGCTTTATGGACATGTTGATTTTATTGTTCAGTGGTAAACTTGCTGCGGGCAAGAACAGATTAAGCTGGAAATGATCAGTAGGTCAGGTGGCATCTGTGGGAAGAGAAGCAGAGTTAATGTTTCAGGTTGGAGACTCGGTCTGAGCCGAAAAAGAGAGAAAGATGTGTGAAGCTGTAGAGAGGGTGAGGAAGAGGAATATCTGTGCTCAGGTAAAACCACGGGGATAAGATGTATCTCTGGTAATCCGGTCAGTATCTGTTGTGGGGCAAGAACGTGGACGGAACCCAGAGAATGAAGCTGGGAAAGAATATTTCTCTCTGGCCTTTGATAAATGTTTGCATGCTTTTCCGCAGGCATTTTTGGCAGGAACCGATTCAACGTCTAACTATCTAGTGAAGGATCAGGTTCCATACACCTTCAAAAATGCCCTGGGCATTGCTCTTGATTTGCATCACTCCTCAAATCTACATGTTGTTGGTTCCACCACCGATCAGAAACTGCATCGTATGGATGTCGGGCACGTACTGGAACTGGATTATGCATTGGTGCAACCCAAAGCTGAAGGGAAGCTTTCTATGTTACAGAAGCAGGAGAGCAACCTGTATACTGTGACAGTGGGTAAGTTGGACATTGAGAGTACATAAACGCACTCAAATTGGGATTGGTAAAGGTCAGTATGGCCTTTCAAACCGTTTACACCATTTAAGACACAGGCTGGTAGAGCTGCTGCCTCACCGCGCTAGAGACCAGATTGATCCTGACCTCAAGTGCAGTCTGCACATTCTCTGGGTGCTCTGGTTCACTCCCACATTCCAATGATGTGCAGGTTTGTAGATGGGCTTCTATAAATTGTCCCTGGTATAGAAACATAGAAAATAGGTGCAGGGGTAGGCCATTCGGCCCTTCGAGCCATTCAAAATGATCATGGCTGATCATCCAAAATCAGTACCCCATTCCTGCTTTTTCCCCATATTCCTTGATGTATGTTGGTGGTGGATACGAAAGTGGGATACAATGCAGGTGATCAATGGTTGGCATTGTCGGCATGGACTCGGTGGGCTGAAGGGCCTGTTTCCTAGCTGTGCCTTCCAACCAGACAAAAACAGTTCTTATATATTAAAAAATATAGTTATTTAAAAATGTTTTAAAGGTACTTGCTCCTCCTGCAAGAGAAATTACTTCACATTTGGTCGATTAAGATCCCTCTGGATCAATCAAGTTCCGCTCTCATTCTTTGGAACTCCAACAGTGACGGCTTGGTCTCGGTGGGCTGAAGGGCCTGTTGCCGCATTGTATCTCTGAACTAAAAAAAAAATATACAGGCCTGATCTGTCCAACTTTTCCTTGCCTGATATCCCATCCAATCAAGGTAGCGGTGGAGCAAGCCTCTTGTGACTAATTCCAACATGCACATCCTTTTTTTAATGAGATCAATCATGTTCTCACCAATGCATTATATCACTGAATGGTCATACGTTACAGAAAAGCATTCCTAAATAGCTTCTAGAAGAAAATGAACGTCAAGGTCAGCCTGTTTATGATGAGCAGGATGAAGGCCTTTGTTTTTGAGCAATTCTTTTTGAACTTTCTATAATTTCAAACATTTATTTGAAAAATAGTTTTCAAGTGTTGTCAACTACTCGTTTCTCCCAACAGAAGAAGAATCATTTCCATCAACCCTGTCGCCACCCCTCCAGAATCTTGCGTTTAAATCCCAAACTTCTCACCCTCAGTCTGAAGAAGGGTCTTGACCTGAAACGTCATCCATAGCTGTTATCTATAGGTGCTGCCAGTCTTGCTTAGTTACTCCAGCATTTTGTGTCAATCTTCAATGTAAACCAGCATCTGCAGCTCCTTCCTACACAACTTCTCACTCTTCTGTACCCCAGCGGATACAAGTACAGCCTGTAAAGATTACAACAAATAACCCGCCCATTCCAGAATCAGTCCATTAACTGCTTCCAGTGTATTAACATCGTTAAATATGGAGGCAAATAATGTATTCCAGATGTGATCTCATCATTGGCGTTTACTGAATATAACCTTGCTTTATTAGTATGCAACTCTTCTCACAATGAGCGGTCATGTTTTGTTAGAATTTCCCAATGAGTGCTACACTGCAGGCCTGCACCCTGTGATGGAACGCCAAGATGCCTCCATCTCGGAGCTCTGTAATCTCTCCCATTTAGACAATGTACTTGCTTTCCTGCCAATATGCAGAATTTCATACTATTTAATTTAATTCTATTTTCCACCCTGAGAATTGTGAATCTGTGGAATTCTCTGCCACAGAAGGCAGTTGAGGCCAATTCACTGGGTGTATTCAAGAGAGAGTTAGATATATCAAGGGATATGGAGAGAAAGCAGGAACGGGGCACTGATTTTGGATGATCAGCCATGGCGATGTGGGCTTGAAGGGCAGAATGCCTACACCTGCACCTATTTTCTATGTTTATATTTGGTATTGTTTGCCAGATTTGTTGTAATTAACGGTGGCGCAGCGGTAGAGTTGCTGCATTGCAGCGCCGGAGACCCAAGAACCGATGATAATTCTGCATTAACTTGTGCAAATGTGAAGATGTTTTTCTGAAAAGTGCTAAAAGTATTTGGTTTATCTTCCTACCACAAACAGAGAGCAGTCCTGAACTACTATCTACCGCTTTGGTGACCCTCGGACTATCCTTGTTTGGACTTTGCTGGCCTTACCTTGCACTAAACGTTATTCCCTTATGTATCTGTACGCTGTATATGATTCGATTCTAATCAAGTATTGTCTTTCTGCTGACTGGTTAGCATGCAACAAAAGCTTTTCACTGTACACACGTGACAATAAACTAAACAAACACTCAACTTTATTTCCGCAGTGCCATGTAATTACACAGAAGTGGCAAACATCCCGATGGCAATGCCAGGGCGGCGTCTGTACAATGTACATTGTCCCAACAGTGAGCATTCAGTATCACTTGTGGTCCAGATAGATGCCGTGGAAGGTGATAAAAGAATTGTCATCCGATCCCCTCTCCAGGTAATGGAGCTTTTCTTCATTGATTTCTCTAACTTCAAGTAACCCTTGCATCCCCTCGCTCTCCGCCTCTCCCCATCCTAGCCACCCTACTAGTTTCAGTCTCGTTCTGTCTGTATAACTCGTTACCATCGACCCCACAGCCACCAATAGCTCCATCTTTATTTGATCATCGTTACTTTTTGCATATCTTCCATTCATTTGTCCTTAGTACTGTCCGTACCTCTCGTTTCCTCTTTCCCCGACTCAGTCTGAAGTTGGGTTTCGACCCAAAACATCACATATTCCTTTTCTCTAGAGCTGCTGCCTGACCCGTTGAGTTACTCCAACATTTTGTGTCTAACTTCAGTTTAAACTAGCATCTGTAGTTCCTTCCTACACATTTCTTCATTGTTGTTCACTTTAGCTCTCCATATCAATTACACTGCTAGTATTGTCTTCAATGCCTTACTAACCAGCGAGTTAGTTTATTTGAGATTACTGTACACACTGTGAGGTGAATTTGATGCAACATGAGAACCAGTTGCATTTTAGGAAGCTGGGACCAGGGAAGAGTCGGCGATTCTAAATGTTTGCTGTCTTGATCTGTAAAGTGAGACAGCATGGAAACAGGCCCAACTCACCCGTACCGCTCACGGAACTTCCCAAAGATATTGCTTAACTGTCTGACCCACTCAATTACTCCAGCACTTTGCTTAAAGATGTAATCAAGTCAGAGACTGGTGTAAATAATGAAATGCTCTGTTTTATTTATCATAGATCAAGAACCACTTCTCCATCTCCTTTATAGTCTATAAATTAGTTCCGTCTAGGCAGTCACTGGAGCAGATTGGTGTGGCCAGTCCGGAAGAGGAGTTCCATGTGCCTTTAGACTCGTACAGGTAGGGGATTTATTAAAGGATTTGTATATGTTGGAGTAAGGAGGTGAACCAACTGTATCAGATAGGGGATAGACAGAAAGTGCTGTAGTAACTCAGCGGGACAGGCAGCATCTCTGGAGAGAAGAAATGGGTGACGTTTTGGATCGAGACCTTTCTTCAGGCTAAATTTGGAGAATAGTGTGAAGAAGGGTCTCGACCAGAAACATCACCCATTCCTTCTCTCTAGGGCTGCTGCCTGTCCAGCTGAGTTACTCCAGCATTTTTCTGTCTATCTTCGGTATAAACCAGCATCTGCAGTTCCTTCCTACACTGATCAGGCAGGAGCACCAATCAGGGCAGGAGAGGGGATGGTTCCATTGGAACCACCACAATCAACGCAGTGTGGTCCATGATTGACTCAATTTTATGCATATGTGTCAACAATCAACTTCACCGTTCGATTTATTTTCTAAATTATTTTATCAGTGCAAGTTCACCAGGCTGGGTGGGTAGCCATTCCCGAGAGAGACCATCATCTGGATCTGTTACTTGTCAATGATCAGTAGCTAATGGAAGCACAATGCTGCAATCCTGAGCAAAAAAACTAAATGTTGGAGGAACTCGGTGGGTCAGGCAGCATTTGTGGAGGGAAATAAACAGACTACACTTTGGGTTGGGACCCTTGTTCTGACTGATGTAGTAGAAGGGAGAAAGCTGGGAAAAATAGGTCAGGGCAACGGATGGGGCAAAAGCTAGCAAGTGAAATGTGGATGATAGGTGGCAGAAGGATGCAGATAGTAACAAGGGCTTGGGATGAAATGGAGATAGAAAGGTTCCAGATAAAGAAAAAAAGAGGGGGAATGGTGTGAAGCAGCAGGACAGGATAGTGGGTGGAGGGCGAGGGGGAGGAGGTGAAAGAGGGGGAGAAAAGGAAAATAGGGTATTCCAGTAAAGAGGGATGGGGATGAACAAAAAGGGAAGGGAAAGGATTGGGTGAGAGAGGGAGGCAGTGGGAGTTAGATGAGCACAAGGGAGGGGGAAAGGGAACAAGGTGGAGAAGAGGTCGACAACAAAATGAGTAAGTCAGCAGGACAGAGAAGATCTCTGGAGAGAAGGAATGGGTGACGTTTCGGGTCGAGACCCTTTCTCTCCTACACGAGGTGGAGAAGTCGGATTGGTTTAGTTTAGTTTAGAGATACAGCGTGGAAACAGGCCCTTCGGCCCACAGGGACCACGCCGAGCAGCGATCCCCGCATATTAACACGATTATTAATACTATCCTACACGCACTAGGGACAATTTTTACATATACCAAGCCAATTAAGCTACAAACCTGTAAGTATTTGGAGTGTAGGGAGAAACAGAAGATCTCAGAGAAAACCCACACCAGTCACAGGGAGAACATACAGACAGCCCCCGTAGTCGGGTTCGAACCTGGGACTCCAGCACTGCAAGCGCTGGAAGGCAGCAACTCTTGTGATGGGAAAGTCGGCAACATGGAAATGCAAGCGATTACAGAAGCAGGAATCTTGAGCAGAGCGTCAGGTGCTGGAGGACCTTAAATGGGTCAGGCAGCATCTGTGGAGTGACTGGACAGATCCGACGAAGGGTCCCAGCCTAAAACATTGATTGCCCACTCATTCTATAGATGCTACCTGACCCGCTTGAGTTCCCACAGCACTTTGTGTTAGAATCGTGAATATAACAGATTTCTCGCTATGAGTGTAATTTGTGGTGCAGGGACAGGGTAAAAAAGTAGCTTTCTTTAATGGCTAGCATTCCATCCTGGCTGATTTTCCAAGATTTAATGCTCCTTGATGCATGCGTATCTGTGTTTTCTTCCCATCTGAAGAAGCAACTTTGCAATCAAATGACTTTGCTATGTAGCTTAACAAGCTTGCAAGCAAACAGCAAAGTGAGAGAGACTAGTTTGCGTTTATTGCATAACTTTTTAATATCCAATACCCAGGCAATGCAAAGGATCTGTAGCTTGTTTAGTCATAGAGTCTTTCAGCACTAAAACAGGCCCTTCGGCTCATGTTGCCCAAGATGCCCCATCAACACTAGTCCCACCTGCCCACTTTCAGACCTTATCCCTGTAACTTTTTCCTATCCACGTACCTGTCCAAATGGCTTTTAAATGTTGTTATTGCCTCAATTACCTCCTCTGGCAGCTCGTTACATATTCCCACCACCCTCTGTGTGAAAAAGTTGTCTCTCAGATTCCTATGAAATCTCTCCCCTCTCACCTTAAACCCATGCCCTTTGGTTCTTGGATCCTCTACTCTGGGTAGAAGGAAGTAGAAATATTTGTTTCTCTTTATGTAGGAATAAAGTGTAAGGTTGACAACCTCTGGTTCATTGTATGAAGTATTAAATGTTGTCTTCTGTTTTAGAGACCACTTGTTTTTAAAGCCAGCAGGAGAGCTGGAGAATAACTTCAAAGCATCAACAACGTACATCACATGGAAGGAAGAAATTCACAGGAGCACAGAGATTCAGTGTATCCTACAATGTCCTTCCACTGACACGGGCTATTTACCGCTCATAGTAAACACCATTGCCATTCCAGATGAGCTGAACTTCATCAGTAACCTTGGTGAAGATGAGTGGGACCCAGCCTATATCATTCATCTCCGCCCCACAGTTCTCATTCGCAACCTTCTACCATATCGTCTCACCTACATGTTGGAGGTTAGTGCACGGTGGTGCAGTGGTAGAGTTGCTGCCTTACAGCCCAAGAGAGCCGGGTTTGATCCTGATTACAGGTGCTGTCCGTATGGAGTTTGTACGTTCTCCCTGTGACAGCGTGGGATCCTCCCGGTCCTCCGGTTTCCTCCCATACTCCAAATACGTACAGGCTTGTGAGTTAATTGTAAATTATCCCTAGTGTGTGTACGATAGTGTTAGTGTGTGGGGATTGCTGGTTGGCATGGATTTGGTGGGCCGGAGGGCCTGTTTCTGTGCTGCTACTCTAAACTAAACTAAACTTCATGGAATGTAAACGCTTTCAGTTATTTGTCTTCTTACTAACATAATTTCACTGTGAATTGTGGAACAGCAAGGCACAACATTCAGCCCACAATGTTTGTGCCGAACATGATATCCAGCTGAACTGATCTTGTCTGCCTGCACATAATCCATATCCCCTCTATTCCCTGCACTTCCATGTGTCTATCTAAAAGCCTCTTAAACACCACTATTGTATCAGCCTCCACCACCACCCCGGGCAAAGCGTTCCAGGGCCCCACCACCCTCTGTGCCAAAAAACAACTTACCCCACACATATCCTTTAAACTTTTCTCATCTCACCTTATAGCTCTGCCGTCTGGTGTTGGACATTTCCACCCTGGGGAATAAGGTTCTGACTGTGTATCATTGATGTCCCTCACAATTTTGCCTATCTATGCCATTCCGATGTTCCAGAGCAAACAATTCAGGTCATAGAGTGACACAGTCACACAGTGTGGAAACAGGCCCTTCAGCCCATCTTGCCCACACCAGCCAACTAGTCCCACCTGCCTGCGCTTGGTCCATAACCCTCCAAAACTGTCTAACTGTCACTTAAACGATGGGATATATGAGATGCTGTTCCTCCAAATGGTGTTTAGCCTCACTCTGGCAATGGAGCAAACTGAGAACAGAATGGTCTGTGCAGGAATGGGAAGGAGAATTAGAGTGTTCAGCAACCGGGAGATCAGGTTGGTTCACGCGGGCTGAGTGAAGGTGTTCTGCGAAACGATCGCCCAGTCTATGTTTGGTCTCGCCGATGTATAAGAGTCCACATCTTCAACAACGGATACAGTAGATGAGGTTCCCACAACTATCTCGACTACACTTCTTCCCACCCTAATTCCTGCAAAAACTATCCATTACTCCCACATCCTCCATCTACGCCGCATCTGTGCCCAAGATGAGGTGTTCCATTCAAGAACATCATTCTTTAGGGAACAGGGGTTCACAGATGAGGCCCTCACTCGTGTATCCCCGGTACTCTACAGTTCCGCCCTTGCTCCCCCTCCCCCTAGTCGCAGAAGAGACAATCCCCCTGGTCCTTACCTTCCACCCTTCAGCCATCACATACAACATTTAATCCTCCGAAATTTCTGCCACCTCCAACGGGATCCCACCACTAGCCACATTTTCCCATCTCCACCCCTTTCCGCCTTCCACAGAGACCGTTCCCTCCGCAACTCCCTGGTTAACTCATCCCTTCGCAACCAAACCACCCCCTCCTCAGGTACCTTCAATAGACAATTCGGCCCTCTGAGCCAGCACCGCCATTAACGGTGATCATGGATGATCATCCACAATCAGTACCCCGTTCCTGCCTTCCCCCCATATCCCTTGACTCCCCTAACTTTAAGAGCTCTATCTAACTCTCTCTTGAAAGCATCCAGAGAATTGGCCTCCACTGCAGAGAATTCCACAGATTCACAGCTCGCTGGGTGAAAAGGTTTTTCCTTGTCTCCATTCTAAATGGCCAACCCCTTATTCTTAAATTGTGGCCCCTGGTTCTGGACTCCCCCAACATCGGGAACATGTTTCCTGCCTCTAACGTATCCAATCCCTTAATAATCTTATATGTTTCAATAAGATACACTCTCATCCTTCTAAATTCCTGACAGTCACGCCATCCTGGGAATTAACCTTGTGAGCCTACGCTGCACTCCCTCAATAGCTGCACTCCCTTCCTCAAATTTGGAGACCAAAACTGCACACAATACTCCAGGTGCGCTCTCACTAGAGCCCTGCACGACTGCAGAAGGATCTCTTTGCTCTGATACTCAACTCTTCTTGTTATGAAGGCCAACATGCCATTAGCTTTCTTCACTGCCTGCTGTACCTGCATGCTTACTTTCAGTGACTGATGAACAAGGACACCCAGATCTTGTTGTACTTCCCCTTTTCCTAACTTGACACCATTCAGATAATAATCTGCCTTCCTGTTCTTGCAACCAAAGTGGATAACCTCACATTTATCCCCATTAAACTGCATCTTCCAACCTGTCCAAGTCACCCTGCATTCTCATAGCATCCTCCTCACAGTTCACACTGCCATCCAACTATGTGTCATCTGCAAATTTGTTAATGTTACTTTTAATCCCTTCATCTAAATCATTAATGTATATTGTAAATAGCTGCAATCCCAGCACTGAGCCTTGCGGTACCCCACTAGTCACTGCCTGCCTGAAAGGGACCCGTTAATCACTACACTTTGTTTCCTGTCTGCCAACCAATTTTCTATCCATGTCAGTATCCTACCCCCAATACCATGTGCTGCAATTTTGCCCATTAATCTCCTATGTGGGACCTTATCAAAGGCGTTCTGAAAGTCCGGGTGCACTACATCCACTGGCTCTCCCATGTCCATTTACAATACAATACAATACAATATTTATTGTCATTTGAGCCCCAGTGAGACTCAAACGAAATTTCATTTACACAGCCATACAAACAAGACAATGTCCTACAGACATACACACAATTAAATTCACACAAACATCCATCACAGTGAACCCACTGTGATGGAAGGCAAAGTCTTTTCTCTCCCCTGCTCTCAATTTCTCTCCCGATGTCCAGCCCCAGGCGGGTGATGATAAGTCCCACGGCCATTTTAGGCCGTGCGGGGCGATTTACGGCCCCGCTCCCGGTCTGAAAGTACAAGGTTGGAACCCCCACGGGCGATGGTGAGTCCCACGGCCATGAAGCCGCGCCAGGTGATGTACTGTCCCGGTCCGGGTCGTTCCAACCCCGTGACACGGGCTGGAGAAGTCGCGTTGCGGGAGCTCCGGGAAGCGGTCTCTCCCCCCGGACCCGCGAGCTCCCGATGTCCCAGTCCACCGGACCTGCGGCTGCGTTGCTGGAGCCTCCGAGCCCCAGGAGTCGAGTCGCAGCAGCGAGTCACCACTGCTCCCCACGCTCCGAGGCCGGCCAGCCCCATGATGGTGAATAGTCCGCAGCTCCGCAGTCTCCCGAGCCCCCGGGTCGTTCAGGTTGGAGGCTGCTCCACGGTGCTAGGCCCCAACGACAACGGAGACCCGATAGGGAAAAGGTCGGGTCTCCCAGACAGGGAAGAGATTTTAAATAGTTTCCCCTTGCCCCCCCACATATACACATTTAAAAACACTATTAAAAAACACCAAACACTACATTTAACTAGACAAAAAATTAAAAGAAGACAGACAGGCTGTAGGGGCCGCTGCAACGGGTGAGTCGCGCCACCAGTTTTCCTAGTAGCAGCCTCAAAAAACTCCAGAGGATTCTCCTGCAACCACAGAAGATGCAACATCTGACGCTATTCCGCCTCGCTCGACTCTGTCCAGGGACCCTGACAGTCCTGAAGGACTGATACAGATGGGGAGAGAATGCTGGAAAAGGGGAGGGAGTGGGACAAAGCCTGACACGTGATCAGTGACTATTGCTGAGGGTCAGGGGCACATGGCAGATGGGTGGAGTAAGTCTGAGATGGGGGTGGGGAAAATGTGAGTGGAGGGATGTATTAATTGACATTGGCGAATTCAATGTTTCTGATATGACACTGAAGATAGTTAATCAGTTATGATTATAACAGGCTTGAAGGACCTGCTCCTTTTTTCTGAACTAATTTGTTTCAGAGCTCCTTGCCTCATGCTCATAATGCTACGGAATCCACATCCATTTTAATTCATTTTTGCCATACTTGAAAATATCCACATCTCAGTTATGAAACTCTTACATTCTCCTGGCTGTCTTCCAAGATGCAATGGCAACTGCCTTCATTTTTTCTGAAGTGTTTTGAACTTCCACTCACCCATCTTTTCTCGTTACAGGGGACAGCGGAATCCTACCAACTTGCCGAGGGTTGTTCAGCGGATGTACTACGCTGCAGAATCCAAGGAGAAATCATGGAACTGGGCCTCGTTAAATATCAGGGCAGAAACTGGACCAGCCGGGTTAAAATTGAAGCTGCACTGCCCGAGTTTTTCCCCGTCTGCTTCACTGCTGAAGTTGGCATGAGCATCGACTTGCTTATCCACGTCGGGAAAGTTCGTGGCCTGCTAGTTCTGTCTGTTTACAGCCCATACTGGATCATTAACAAGACCTCAAGAGTTCTGCAATATCGGGCAGAAGACATACACGTGAAGCACCCTGCAGACTTCAGCGACGTCATCCTGTTTTCCTTCAAGCGAAAAAATATTTTCAGCAAAAATAAGGCATGTACAATTCCTGTTGGTCAGTTAATTTCATGGAAACAATATATTCAATTTTACATTTCTTAAAAGGCAAAGGTATAAAGGCACGGAGAAAAGCATTTGAACATGAGCTTTATTAAGGGAGCATCTTCACTGTTTTACATGTCTTCTCAATTTTGTGTAAATGCAGATTTAGCCACCAAGGTCTTACAATACTCTCCCTATCACATACATAGTTAATGGAAGATGGTTTAAAGAACAGCAATAGGAACTTGTTATTAGGACAGCAGGTTTGCTTGGGCAGCTTACACCCCAGTAGTCTGAATATTTCACTTCTCTAACTTCATGTTGCCCTTGCTTTCCCTCTATCTCCATCCCCGCCCCCTTCTCAGTTCTCCGACCAGTCCGACTGTCCCTGATAACATTTTATCTCAGTTTGCTTTGTTGTTAATTTCTCCGAGCTAACAATGTTCTATTCTACATTTTCCTTAAGCTTCACCCCTTTTGATGTCTCGTTCTCACACCTTACATTTCCTTATCTCTGTGTCTCCCCCTCCCCTGACTCTCAGTCTGAAGAAGGGTCTCAACCCGAAACGCCAGCCATTCCTTCTCTCCAGAGATGCCACTTGTCCTGCAGAGGTACTCCAGCATTTCATGTCTATCTTCGTAACAAACCTCTGTCGGGATAGAGAAATACCCTTGCTTCTTCTTCTTGCGTATGGCGTGCACAGCCTAAAGTTGTATGACAACTTGTTCTATTTGATCTTATTTGATTGTGCACACCAGGTTGATTGCATTCGTTGAAACAGGGTGGACCACGTGAAGGTTGCAATCTTCCACCCCACCCTTGCTGTTCATGCAAGATATCCTGCAAAATGACAGTAATTGAATGATGTGTTATGGGTTTCTGAAATTACTGATTTTGGACAACCGTTTACATGCAGGAAGTTACACTGTAAGACTAAAGCATGAATATATTCATACGTTTGAGGAAACCGTGCATCATTGCACCCAAAGTGTGCATTGGGCAGCCATTGAAGTCATGACTAGTGTCAAGTCTCACAGCATGGAAATAAGATTATGGCCCACTGATCGCACGTTGACCATCCAGCACCC
Organism: Leucoraja erinaceus; assembly: GCF_028641065.1. Taxonomy (NCBI): domain Eukaryota; kingdom Metazoa; phylum Chordata; class Chondrichthyes; order Rajiformes; family Rajidae; genus Leucoraja; species Leucoraja erinaceus. The sequence continues at coordinate 13,948,143 of NC_073412.1, read as the reverse complement.
ATTTACACATTCCCACCAACCATCCTTTGATATCCCCTCATCAACATACTGGGGCAGTTTACAGTGGCTAACTAACCTACCTACCCACACACCTTGGAGATGTGGGGGGAAACTGGGGCTCATAGGGAGGACATGCAAACTCCATATCGAGAGCATCCAAGGTCACAGTTGAACATTGGTTTTAAGGGGCTGTGAGCAAGCTCTGTTCTCTAAATTATGGAGTCATAGTGAGATACACAGCAGAAACAGGCTCTTTGGCCCACCAAGTCCACACTCAAACACCATTTACACGGATCCTACACTAGTATAAAGTTATTTTAGTCTCCCCACATTCTCATCAACTCCTCCCAGGATCTCCACTCACACTAAGGGCAATTTTCAGCAACCAATGCACACACCAACCTGCACGTCCTTCGACTGTGGGAGGAAACTGGAGCCAGGTTCCCAGTGGAGAACATGCAAACTACACACACCTTGGCCTCCAGTTTAGTTTAGTTTAGAGATATAGGCCCTTCGGCCCACTGAGTCTGCGCCGACCAGCGATCCCTGCACATTAACATTTTTTTTTTTACAAACACTAGGGACAATTTACAGTAGACAAAAGTGCTGGAGAAACTCAGCAGTTGCAGCAACATCTATGGAGCTGCTGGACCCCTTGAGTTTCTCCAGCACTTTTGTCTACCTTTGATTTTCCAGCATCTCCAGATCCTTCTTAAACAAGGGACAATTTACAATTTTACCGAAGCCAATTAACCTATAAACCTGTGTGTCTTTGGAGTGCGGGAGGAAACCAGAGCACCCAGAGAAAACCCATGCATCTAGTAGTCACTGATGCTGTGAGGCAGCAGCTCCACTGGATGTACCAGATGTGTCATTCCTCTTTCCCTTCATTTGTTTTTGACTTTCCTAAGTACAACACCTTTCTTCTGTCATGCTTTCTGTATTCTGTTTCTGCTTTTGCTTTCAATTTCACTCCGACTGTGCATTAGGAGATCCTGTGAATCAGCTCACAAGTGACTGGCTGGGTGAATCCAGGCTGGAATAGAATCAGACAGTTGTTGAAGGATTGTGATGGCTCCCATTCACTAAATACCTTGTCATTTATTCTATTGCCCTGTCACATTCTGTTCCATTCGCCCCTACACACAAGAAATTTCAGATCACAACTGCATTCCGGGTATGTGTTATTTTCCTCACAATTCCCCCTAGAATTGCATTTCCCCTTAGAAATCCACCACTCTTGTTCCTTGAACAACCCATCAATGGCAACTGCCTCTTTCTTGAGTCTAGTTAAGATAGTCAAAATCTTGTAAGCTGCTATCAAATTTCTGCTTGTCTTCTCTGGGAACAAATCTTCACGACATCTTTCCCTACTTGCACCCAAGCTTCACTGAAGGTCCTTAAACCATGTTAGCCATCAGAACGTTAAAGATCTTTTGACCTCAAATAGTGGTGGATTTAGTCCCCATCTTGATGTCAAAATATTGGGTTAAATATGATCAGCGTTGAAGGATTTGTACTGAATCTTAGTCATGCCTTGCAAGTTCTGTCACACTGAACCAAGTGTGGACGCTGAGGACCAGGGCACATAGCAATGAGGCATGAAAAGGGAGAACGGAAATAAATTATTTTCGCCATCTTTTCCCCATCTTAGTCATAGGAGTGATACAGTGTGAATACACGCCCCACTGGACCACACAGGCCAACATGTCCCATTTACACTAGTCCCTCCTGCCAGCATTTGGTCCATATCCCTCCAAATCTGTCATATCCATGTACCTGTCTAACTGTTTCTTAAACGTTGGGATAGTCCCAGTCTCAACTACCTCTTCAGGCAGCTTGTTTCATACACCCACCACCCTTTGTGTAAAAACAGTTACCCCTCAGATTCCTATTAAGTCTTTTCTGGACTGATGGCCAAATGATAAATATGAAATACACTGACATATTAAGCCACAACAAATTGAGCATGCTGACCTATGTTCAAAGAGGCATTTAAGGATTGTCAATAAAAGGTGGCTTTGCCAACAATGCCTGATCCCAGAAATTAATTAAAAGTTTGAAGATTATAGATGTTTTCAACATATTTTAATTAAAATGTATCAAATACCTTCAAGCAAAAATCACAATATTTTACCCTGTGATGTAAAAACCAACTACCTGTATATTTTTATTAGTGATCAAAACTCTCTTCAATTTTGTATCGCCTATTTCCCCATCTCGTTCATCAGAAATCATGAACATATTAATTTACAGTCAGAATATTGTGCCCTATTATCTACTGCGCTGCATATCAGATTGTAAATGATAGTAAATAAAGCATATGAGGTTGGTGAGAATTTGGATTAAACTTCCTTGGATTTGGACCATGTAATAACCGTTCAATTCTGAAAATACATCCGAGTTATTTATTGAGGGGTTGGTAAAATGCATCTTTCTTTTCACTAACAGATTCAGCTCTGCGTATCCACCAGTAGCTGGTCTAATGGTTTTTCATTAGACACTGTGGGAAGTTATGGATGTGTGAAGTGTCCTGCAAAGAATAAGGAATATCTGGTGAGTGTTCAGAGTCACATTGTAGTTTGAATTCATTTAGATTGCCGGTTCTGCACGAGTGTACGGTTAAAATAGATTTGCAGTGTCAATACCAAGTTATTATAATAATAAACTTTATTACACTCAAGGTCCAGACAAGGGGCAACATTACATTAAAAATGCATTGCATATTAAATATCATAAAATACATATAAAATCTTGGTATATCAATTAAAAACATCATAATTTATATATTTTTTAAAACACAATACATAAGTTAAAAATCCAGATTAAAAGATGATCAATATCCTACAACGAGACAACGATACCAGCGTCTCCACAGCTGGGATTCGTAGCGTGTAGTGCTAACCCTTATGTTTGACAAGGCCACAATAAGCACATTTTTAGAGTCATTCATCCTGCAAATGAATTTATACATGTGATGTCTTAGGATAGCTTCTAAAGTACTGACTCCTGCAGCCACAAACATATTACTGGCACTACACCATCTAGGTTGTCTTAGCAGTGTTCTCATGGCATCGTTATATGCCACCTTTAGTCTCTGCACACTTGTCTTACCATAGTTCAACCACAGGTGCGTAGTGTAGAATGGTGTGCAGTATGCTCTAAATAGCAACATCTTCACCACATCTGCACACGCACCAAATTTACGCAAGAGAATATTCGCCTGTACATACAGCATGCGTCGTTGCCTATAAATATCCTCATCTGTCATTTGTTCTGTAATAATATGCCCTAGATGTTTTACCTTATTACAGACACTAAGATTATTGTCAGACGATTTAAAATCAGGATATTTTAGACATTTATCCTCTTTGGTTCTACAGATCATAACAGCACTCTTACTAGCATTATATTTAATGTCATGTTCCACACCATACACAGAACATATAGTAAGGAGCTGCTGGAGACCAGCGTTAGATGGACTAAAGACCACAAGATGATCTGCATACATAATATGGTTCACTAAAATATTACCAATCACGCACCCAGTGTTACAGGCTTTCAATTGTTTAGACAGATCATCAATATATAGATTAAAAAGGACTGGGGACAAAATTCCCCCTTGTCTAACACCATTGCTAACCCCAAATGGGGCTGAGACCCTACTGCCCCATTTTATTTGCATCGTCTGGTGGGCATACCAGTAGGCCAGAATTCTAACAATGTATTCAGGCACCCCTCTTTGACTCATTTTACCAAACATCTTTCTGTGATTAACACGGTCAAAGGCTTTGGAAGCATCAATAAAGCACAAAAGGATTGAAGAGTTTTTGCCTCTATGTTTACAATCTCCTTTAGGGCATATATGCATGTCAGTGCCATGTTTAGCTTTAAAGCCAAACTGGTTAACTGAGTTAACAAATATTATAGTTGTATTTCTATATAAGTTATAGTTTGTATTTCTCCATTTTTCGCTTGATTGATTTGTTGTAAAGACTGCGTGCTCTATTTAGTTCCATCATGGAGCAAGAGACTTGTATAGCACAAATGTAAGCCCTTCAGCCCAGCCCTTCATGCCGACCAAGGGGATCAACTAAACTAGTGCCATTTGCCTGCCTTCTAAACCCCTCCCATGTACCTGTCCAAATGTCTTTAAAACACTGTAATTATCCCTGCCTCGAACACTGGCAAGGCATTCCATATACCCGCCACCCTCTTTTTTAGATTCCCTTTAAATTTATCCCCCTCTCATCTTAACTCGATGCTTTCTAGTTGACTGCATTGCCCTGTGGGTAAAAACGACTGACCATTCAGCTTCTGTGCCCTTCATGGTTTTGTAAATCTCTAAGTTCACCCATCAGCATCCTTCACTCCAAGAAAAACAGGCCCAGTCTCTCCAGCCTCTCCTTGTAACTCACAACATCCAGTCCCAGTAACATCCGTGTAAATCCTTTGTGCATCCTTTCCAGCTTAGTCGCAACTTTCCACGAGCATGGCAACTTACACTGCAGGTGTGCTCTCACCTTTACTCAGTGCCATGCACTACCCTCACCACTCTTGCTCCCCCTCAACATCTCTGTACTACAACACTTACCAAGGCAACTGTAGGTTGTGTCCTGGTTCAACGATCCACAAAGCTTCACTTTGAACTTGGTTTGGTTTCCCAGTTGACTTTGATCCTGTTGTAACCTTAGACAACCTTCTTCATCAATATCATTCACAAACTTACAGATTTACATTTGTATCCAGTAAACTAATATAGTTGATAATCAAATCCTGTGGTCACAGGCATCCAATTCCTGAACATCACCCTCTACCTCCAATCACTGCTAATTTTATGCTTATCTTATTGTGTACTTGCTTTGGATCCTATGTAATCTAACCTTCTAGACCAGACTACCATGAAGGACCTTGTCAAAGACCTTGGTCAAGCCACTTGTACAGAAAAAGACACAGTGTCATTGAGTCTTACAGCATAGAAACAGGCCCTTCGGCCCCTTGCCCACACTGACTAACATGTCCCATCTATACTTGTCCCACCTGCCTGCATTTGGCACATATCCATCTAAACCTCGTCCAAGCCATGTTCCTGTCTAAATATTTGTTAAACATTGCGATAGTTCCTGCCTTAACTACCACCTCCGGCATCTTGTTCCGTACACCCACCACCTTTGTGTGGAAAAGTTACCACTCGGGTTCCTATTAAATCTTTCCCCCCTCACTTTAAACCTGTGTCCTCTGTTTCTTGAATCCCCAACTTTGGGCAAGAGATTCTGTGCATCTACCTGATCTATTCCTCTCATGTTTTTGTACACCTCCACAAGATACAGCAGGTTAGGCAGCATCTCTGGATGACATGGACAGGTGACGTTTTGGAGTCTGGACCCGAAACATCACCTATCCATGTTCTCCAGAGATGCTGCCTGACCCACTGAGTTACTCCAGCACTAATCGGTGGAGTTATTCCAGCACTATTAATATTATAAACCTGCATCTGCAGTTCCATGATTCTTCAAATACAGAATACTTCCAGCTACATGTTCCCTGTGAAGAAATATGCTGCAAATATTTCCCTTTTCAGCCTGAATGTGTTGCTGCTTCTTGGTGACACTTGAAGTACTTGGCTTTTGTATCATTATACTGTACATGGCCTTAACGTACATGAGATCCTAGAATTCTGACATTTTGGAAATCTGAATTATCCAGTTTGATTTCATGTTTGGGAGTAATTCATTCTGTAGTCACTACTTGATAGTTTAAGATATATAAACTTGACTTGGTATTAACTTTTTCTCTAAATCGCAGGTTGGAGTAGCCATTAAAGTGAGCAGTTTCAACATGACAAAAGTTGTCACCTTGACTCCATTCTACACTTTGGTCAATAAATCTTCCTACGAGCTGGAGGTTGGAGAAGAGCAATCTAGTAACTTGTCAAAAAGTGGGAAATGGATTTATATTTCATCAGCTGAGGTACAGTATGGGATTTCAGTTTTCAAGTCTGATTGTGACAGAAGTTTTAACAATGCCATCTCCTGTATTAACAAAATCCCAATGCAAGCGATATCCAGGACACTGTGGTGGGAAAGCAGGTCAAAGACAATCTGTCCATACTTTTCCCTAGTCTTATCATAGCTGATATATATCTGTGTAGAATTATTTTATGACATATTTTCCAAGCATTTAACTTTGACGGGATATTTAATCTCGATCAGTATAGTTTAGTTTATTGTCACATGCTATCCAGTCAGTGAAAAGACTATACATGATTACAATTGAGCCGTCCACATGTACAGATACAAGATAAAGGGAATAACATTTAGTGCAAGATAAAGTCTAATATAGTCTGATTAAAGATGGTCAGAGGGTCTCCATTGAGGTAGATGGTAGGTCAGGACCATTCTCTAGTTGGTGTCAGGATGGTTAAGGTACAGGTTGGGTTACAAATGCCCAGCCTAGATATCGCATAAATATTATACAATTCTAACTGGACTTACCCAAATGCCAGCTGTAGGAGACTTGTTGCAATTGGCTTCAAGCTGCCTTCATATGTCCCAAATGAAGAAGTAAAATGGAAATTTCTCATGTCAGTTCAAACTTTTACATTGCTATACGTTATAAATGTCTGGATTATACAAGGACATTATAGCAAATCATGACACGCCGTTCCCAGGTTGAAATCACCCAACTCATGCATACCCAGCTATATGAACGAGCACCCTCGTCTTATTCAAACGCCGCCTGATGGATGTACATCCATATTTCAAAGAATGTCACAACTACTTCTCTCTCTCTCACCATTTTTAATAATTGATCTTTCCTGTCAAGCTTGTGCTTTTGATGCCATTCATTACAATACTGTAGCGGTATAGTTATGTTGAATTATGTCTGTGTACTCTGACAAAGACAAAACCGTCTTATAAATGTCTGTAACACAGTAACTGTTCAATCCCGTGTGCATGGGTGGACAGTATATTCTTTGGTATGCAGGCACCTTCTATGAATTGGAAGCTTAAGAACAATACTTTTGTTCTGTGTGTTAGGTATTGTGTTTTCAACAAGTTGGTACTCTTTAGTTGCATTTTCAGAGTCTGTACCAGGGATAGCCCCTGCCTCACCAACCTCCTCTGGCAGCTTGTTCTATACATCAAGCACCCTTTGTGAGAAAAAGTTACCCCTCAGATTCCTATTGAATCTTTTCCCCTTCTCCTTAAACCTATGTCTCTCGTCCACGATTCCTCTACTCTGGTCAAGAGATTCTGTGCTTCTATCTGATCTATTCCTCTCATGATCTTGTACACCTCCATAAGATCACCTCTCATCCTCCTGTGCTCCAAGGAATAGAGTCCCAGCCTACTCAACCTCTCCCTATAGCTCTGAGATCTTCTTCAATCCTCTTTTGTAGAACCACAGAATGGTCAGAGCAGGGAAGGAAATTGCTTGGGCCATTGCCTCTGCAGGCTTTCTGTCGGAATAATCGCTATTTCTAAGGTGCAGTCCCACCTCTGCAGTCTTGTTTTGCCACTTGCTCGTGAAGGCTCCAGTGGGCTCTGCCTCAATCGCAGCTGTAGGCAGTGAATTCAATATCCCAGCTGCAAGCTATGTTCATTAAAAACTTTCCCTCATGGAATTCTTAATTCTCTCCCCCTCTGATCCTCATGGGCCTGTCCCACTTAGGCGACTCTCTAGGCAACTGAAGGAGACTATGCAGTCGCCACATGTTCGCAGGTGGTTGTCGGGCAGTCGCCTTCATGGTCGTGAGGAGTTCCTGCATTCTACAAAGTAGTCACGGCCTCATTAAGGTTGTGGCAAATTTTTCAACATGTTGAAAAATTAGCGGCGACCACAATGAAGCCGTCATGGAGAGTAGCGAGAATTCTCGTGCCATAGGTGGGTCGCCAGGAGGTCGAAGGCTCTGCTCGTCCTGTCCCTCTCCCTGCATAACGGGTGTGGGTCGCATGTGGCGCGTGTGTGTGTGTGTGTGTGTGTCATGTGGTGCGCGAACATCTTCTGAATCCCACAATCCTGGGGGGCCGCGTATCACTGCCTACGCCGCCATGCTCGCGTTGTGCATCGTGATGCGTGAATGACGCCCTAGTGGGTCAGGCCCTTAAGTGGCACAGGCCTATCAGTCTTCCACCAACACCTCCCACTATCCTCATGCTCAGACCATCGCCATTTGACATGTTTATCTAAGATCTCCATCCAGTCTTCTCCTGAGATACTGTTCCCAGCCTCGCCTTGTACCTGTTCTGTAACTGAGTCCAACTTGCTTTCTTTCTGAGTTCTGATAAATAATATTTGCCTTGAAATGTTAACTTATTTCTTAGTTGTTTCACTGTTTGAGTTCTTCCAGCATTTGTGTTTTTGTTTCGGATTCCAATATCTATCTTCCATTGCTGAGGTTACCCTGACTGGTGTGATCTTGTTCTTATCCTTATTCCATTTGTTTAGCAATGGAGTGACATTGTCCGACCTCCAGCACAATTCCCTTCAGTAAATAAATATCCTCCTTCACACCAGTGCTCCACCTCTTGTGTCCATCATCAGCAAACTCAGACATGTGGCATTTAGTGCCCATGGTCAAATCCAGCTGCCCCCCCCCCCCCCCTCCACCACCACCACTCTACTTATACATATTTATACACTAATCAAATATTTACAAAGCCATACAAAAAAGAAAAAGAAAAGAAAAACCCCTCATATTCTAATTGAATTGACCTGAATGTTTAAGTTAATATTTTAGCTATTTATGATAAATAAAAATAATATTTAGTTATGTTTGACATGGAGTAATTTATGTTCCATATGATACCTGTTTGAAGTTGATATTTTAAAATTGCAGATCTAACACTAATCAGTCCATGATGCTTGGTGTCCTTTCCAATCCAACACTAACATTTCCTTCATTTTGTTGCAGTGTCTTCCTTTCTGGCCTGAAGCCATTTCAAACAAGCTTCATGTCAGAGTAGTTGGCTCTGAACTGTCATCAAAATCGATCTTGTACAACAAGCAAGACAACGGCACATTGTTGAAGCTTGACTATGTGGTAAGTTTGTCCATTGGATGTGGTTGATGTTGATGTTGATAGTCTCGTTGATGTTGACAGAAGTTAGAGCTTGGTCATTTGGAACCAAAAGTAAAAATGTGGATACAGTGCTGGTGTATTGGTCAAAATTACCAGAGTGGTAACTGTCCAGAGGGGTGTAGTCTTTACATTCATTTGAAAATAGACACCAAAAGCTGGAGTAACTCAGCAGGTCAGACTGAAGAAGGTCTGAAGAAGGGTCTTGACCCGCAACGTCACCTATTCCTTTTCTCCCGAGATGCTGTTTGACCAGCTGAGTTACTCCAGCTTTTTGTATTTGTTTCCGGTCTAAACCAGCATCTGCGGTTCTTTCCTACACATTAAATTCAGTTAATGATTTGGCATTAAAAATAAAATACAGTCACAGTAATGCTGTACATGAAAGTGGTGGATTGTTGTGTGAAGTCCCCCAGTTCACTAATGTCCCTCAGGAATAGAGATTTACCATCTTTACCCAATCTGGATTGTATGTAGATCGAGTTTCTTCGTGGTTAACTCTTAAATGCTTCTGAAACGGCTCAGTTGTTCCATGACTGCAGCGTTACAGTGCAAAAGGACTAATACCTCACAGACTATCTGACAAGAACAAGGCAAAGTCGCTCCTTTTGAAGTCCCCCATCCAGACTGTGCCCCTTATAGGTTGTAGCAGCCTGGATGAGGGACTTTAATGTTCATCATCACATAGAGCTGAGTGGCAACACTGAGAACTGAGTTCAGCCTCAAGCTCAAAAGGACACAACATCTTCTGGTGAACTGAGGTGAGAAAAAACTTTTTCACACAGAGAGATGTGAATTTATGGAATTCCCTGCCACAGAGGGCAGTGGAGGCCAAGTCACTGGATGGATTTAAGAGAGAGTTAGATAGAGCTCTAGGGGCTAGTGGAGTCGAGGGATATGGGGAGAAGGCAGGCACGGGTTATTGATAGGGGACGATCAGCCATGATCACAATGAATGGCGGTGCTGGCTCAAAGGGCCGAATGGCCTCCTGCACCTATTTTCTATGTTTCTGTGAACAAAAAAACAAATATTAAACAGACATGACCTCATCCCTACAAATCTAGAATGAATCTCCTGATGACATTTATTATACCTGCTTCAACTATTTCCTTTGGCACCTTGTTGCATTTGCCTACCTGTGGCTGCGTGCCTGTGTGGAAAAAGTTGTCCCCTGGTTCCTATTAATTTAGAAAAAAAATGTTTTATTAAACTTGGGTCCTCCAGTTCTTGATTCACCTACCCTATGGAATCAACTCTGTTCAGTCAACCTATCAGTTCCCCTCACAATTGTTTTACACCTCTATAAGATCATTTCTCAGCCAAGTAATAAAGTTCTAGCCTGCCCAACCTATCCCTACAGCTCAGGTCCTGCAGTCATGAAAGATGGGCACAATGCGCCAAAAGATCAGTATAGATGGTCATGTTTAGTTTAGTATAAAGACACAGTGCAGAAGTAGCCCCTTCGGCCCACCGAGTTGGCTTAGACCAGCGATCATTGCACATTAACATTACCCTACACACACTAGGGACAATGTTTACATTTTTATACATTTATACCAAGCCAATTAACCTACAAACCTGTACGTCTTTGAAGTGTGGGAGGAAATCGAAGATTCCGGAGAAAACCCACGCAGGTCACGGGGAGAACGAACAAACTCTGTACAAACAGCACCCGTAGTCAGGATCTAACCTGGGTCTCTGGCGCTGTAAGGAAGTAGCTCTAACGCTGAGCTTCCGTGCTGCCCAGTGCCATGTGTTGTATGACGATGATGCTACAGAAAGGCAGACTAGTCAGAAGAGCAGCAGGTGCCTGCTGGACGCTGGAGGTTGTGGATAGTAAAATGAAAAAGTGTGAGAGTGTTACTGTGCATTGAATGGACTTACCGTGTGTAACAGCGCATGGTCATATAGCACAGGAAACAGCCCTTTGACTCCTTCACTTACATTGATGCAATTTCATTCTCATCAAATTCCCAGGTCCTATCATAAACATAGAAAATACTGGAATACTGGGCAGAGCGGGCTGCATCTCGTTAGTCCAGTGTTTTCTATTTTCATTGTAGATTTCCAGTATGTGCAACTTTATTAATCCCCAGATTCCAGCACTGTTGGAGCCATTAAGCTTAAGTAAGTTTATTATGGTCATGTCTAGTTACCTTCAGTTATTATCTGCCTGTGTTAATGTGGGTGGGATTTTATACGTATTCTGGGGCGTGTTGCTGACTGGAGGATTCTGGCGCAGACATCTGGCCATGGGATGGAACGGTTTTGTACCATGACCACGAGCATGATTGGGACATATATATGTAGTCAGACAACGTTCTTGAAGAGTGTTTAACTGTCCTATCTACCGACAAAGGAACCATGGCATTCCTACGCAGCAGCATAACAGGCCAGTAACACAACACACACACGTGGATGTGGATAATACATAATAAACACTATTCAATCAATTGATAACCCCAATACTAGTGCACTCATTACACTCCAAGAGCATCTTAACGTTCCCAGTGTAACGATCAACCCACACATCCTTTGGGATGTGGGAGGAAAGTGGAGCACTGGGGAAAACAAAAGGCCTGTCCCACTTTCCCGAGTCCTCTGCCGAGTTGAAAGGACCTTAAAAAAAAAAAATCAAAATTTCTGTGATCTAGGAACTCCTCCTCCCGACTATCTTTTTACTCGTGGACTTTTTGTCATGCTGAAAAAAACATCCCGGCTTACCTAATGTCCAGAGTACCTACGGCTGGCATAACGAGCCGCTATGATATATCTACGGACTCCTACGGCCTTCTACGGACTCGCTACAGACATTCTCTGAGTTTGAATCAAGGCAAAAACTCGGGAGAATTCGTGAGTAACTCGGGAAAGAGGGACAGGCCCTTTATACTCAGTGGGAGAATGTGTGAAGCCCACACAGGCGCCACCTGAGATCAGGACTGCACCTGAATTGGAGCTGTGAGCTCCATTAGCTGCACTACTCTGCCAGCCTAAGAACCTGATGGCGGCAAGACTATAAGAGCTAAAGTTGCAATGCAAAAGGTGGCTCCAAAATCTTCTGCTTTCATACAATATTGGAATAAAAGCAGAGGATCTTGGAGGCACTTTTTGCTATTTTATATCAATGTCACAGCTACCTGTATTGTCTATATTACTAGAAGTCTGTTCTTGACCGGTTTTTGCCATCTGCGATATCCGAGAGAACGCCGCCACCTACGGCCGTCATTTTTGGCCACCTTGCTCAGAGCCCCCCTCCGCCGCATGTGTTCCGAGGATTTTTCCCATCGATTAAAAATGACAGAGATATTAATGTATTTTACAAAATTCCCCATTCTCTCTGCTGCCCCAGCTGGCGGCAGGGGGGAGGGACTATAAAACCAGTAAGTGGTGTGCCACACAGTCTCTTCAAGATGGAGGAAGGCAGAGGGTCACGTTTCTCTCAGCTGTGAATAACACTGAACACATGTCTACTCAAATGTAAGTGCCCTTAGTGGTTCTAAAATGCTTGCAGAATGTGTCTATTGGTTCTAAAGCTTGCAAAAAGTGTCTCTATTGGTTCTAAAACTTGCAAAAAATGTCTATTGGTTCTAAAGCTTGCAAAAAAATGTCTATTGGTTCTAAAGCTTGCAAAAAAATGTCTATTGGTTCTAAAGCTTGCAAAAAAATGTCTATTGGTTCTAAAGCTTGCAAAAAGTGTATCTATTGGTTCTAAAGCTTGCAAAAAGTGTCTCTTTGGTTCTAAAGCTTGCAAAAAGTGTCTCTTGGTTCTAAAGCTTGCAAAAAGTGTCTCTTGGTTCTAAAGCTTGCAAAAAGTGTCTATTGCTTCTAAAGCTTGCAAAAAATGTCTATTGGTTCTAAAGCTTGCAAAAAAATGTCTATTGGTTCTAAAGCTTGCAAAAAATGGTTCTATTGGTTCTAAAGCTTGCAAAAAGTGTCTCTATTGGTTCTAAAGCTTGCAAAAAAAATGCTTGCAAAAATTGTTCTCCCCCCCCCCCCCCCCCCCCCCTACAAACGGTGGCATGAAGTTGAAAGACTACTTACTGCAAATAGTGGCTTGGGAGCTTTGGCTTTACGTTGAAAGGCACTGCTTACTGCAAATTGGAGCTTGGGTGCTTTGGCATTAAGTTGAAAGGCACTAACTGCAAATGGTGGCTTGGGAGCTTTGACTTGAAGTTGAAAGGCACCTCTTACTGCTAATGGTGACTTGGGTGTGGGTTGAAGTTGAAAGCCACTACTTACTGCAAATCGTGGCTTGGATGCAATGGCTTGAAGTTAAAATGCATTACTTACTGCAAATGGTGGCTTGGGTGCATTGGCTTGAAGTAAAAAGGCATTATTTACTGCAAATGGTGGCGTGGGTGCATTGAAGTTGAAAGGCAATACTTACTGCAAATGGCGGCTTGGGTGCTTTGGCTTGAAGTTAAAAGGCACTACTGTAAATGCACTTCCTGTTTGCACTGTATATTGATTTTAGATAAAACGCTACCACTTACGGCTGTGATTTTTGGCCATCTTACTCAGTCCCCCTCCGATGAGCAGGTGCAGAGAATTCTTCCCATCAATGAAAAATAAAAGTGTTATTAGTTTTTTTTTTAATGTTGTGACTCTCTCTCCTGACAATCACCCCATGAAAGCCACACCTTTTCCGGTGGGGGGGGGGGAGGGGTTATAAAACAAGAAAATGTGGGTGTGGCTCAGTCTCTGCAAGATGGAGGAGGGAGAGGTCACGACTCGCTGTCTTTAGTGGCTTTGCACCCTACTTCAAATTGTATGAAACTGCACTTGAATTTGGTGGCCTTGCATCCTGCTGGAAGTGGTAAGAAACTGCACTTGAATTTGGTGGCCTTATACCTTGCTTGAAATAGAATTTCAACGATTAGCCGTGAGTCGACTACCAGCCCACCAACCGTGAGTGAGTTGCCAGCACAACAGGCTTGATTGACTGAGACGCCAGCCCAAGAATCCATTTGGCGCACAATTTGCATACTAGCCCTCTGGAAACCAGTCCCTTCAGCCCACAACACCCATACTAGCGCTCCAGAAAGCCCCCCCCCCCAACTGGCCACCAATATTAGAATTGGTGGAGAGGTGGAATATTGCGTTGGATGACCAGCCCTCCTGTGTGATGCTGGGACCCAACGGGTCCCACTTAGTCTAGTATTCTTTATAGTTTGATATCGTGATTGTCATTATGTTCAACATACAATCGAAGAGTAACCATATTCTCCAAACATTTCTCATAATCTCCACAGTTTTGGGGTATAGCTGCAGAAATTAACGTACATGTCTCCCAATGAATTGCTTAGAAACGGGAATCCTGCCTCCCACATAACAGGATTAATGAAATTGAATTGAATTGTGATATTCTTACTGAATTTAGTGTGCAGGTATAGGAATAAAATATGTAAATACCATGTTTCCACAAAAAAATCCTCTCACTCTCCCTCTCTGTTGTGTGTGATACAGATTTTTAAAAGTATCACTTTCATCATTTTAAATACGACTAGATTTCCATCAATATTTTTATGTACAGTGTAATGCGTCGACTCGAACACACATCAAGATACAACACATATTTCCGAGCTGCTATTCAGCTGCTGTTCATTCTAAGTAGCTTAAGCAGGCTCTTGATAACATGAAGTACATAGTAGGCGGAGTCCCTACTAAAGGGCTGTCCCACTCTAGGAGGTAAATCAAGAGTTCTCCCGAGTTTTCCCCCAATTCAAACTCGGAGAATGTCCGTAGCGGGTCCGTAGGAGTTTGTGGATGTCCCGTAGCGGCTCGTTCGAGTAACGGTAGGTACTCGGGAAATCCAGTAAACTCGTGACGTTTTTTCAACACTGTGAAAAATGTCCACGAGTGAAAAAATACTCGTGATGAACAAAATTGTTGCTTTATACTCGTACGAGCCGCTACGGGACATCCACAAACTCCTACAGACCTGCTACGGACATTCTCCGAGTTCGAATCAGGGGAAGACTAGGGAGAACTCTTAAATTACCTCGTACAGTAGGACAGGCCCTTAACAAACACTATAATTGGCTAGTATGAAATAGCCAATCTATATCCTTCATTGTAGAAACAAAAGAAGCAGCGGTGGCTAAGCAATATAGGTGGGATGTTAATAATATATTTGCAGAATTACACAAAATCGCCATATCTAACGGGTGGCCTGCAAACCTTTCCGGCCCGTGTGCGGTAGGAGTCCGCCATGCCTCCTTTCATTGGAGAAGAAACAGGGGAGGGAAACGGGGAAACGACAGGCAGGGAGGGTGACGAGATAGGCGAGCTAAACGCCAAATGCCGCAGGGAGACCGCAGTGGGAACAATAGGCGGCAGTGGGGACGGGACGCGGGACCGACATCGGGAGGGTATACGAAACGCAAGACATCAGCATACGGAGTCACAGATGTGATGCCAATCTACATACAGTAACTAACTTTGATCACAAAATAAGTACAATTTTAAGATAGACACAAAATACTGGAGTAAATCAGCAGTTCAGGCAGCATCTCTGGAGAGAAGCAATGGGTGACGTTTCGGGTCGAGACTGGTCAGATTAGGTACAAATTTATGTCTGGAGAAGGATCTCAACCTCGAAGATCACCGATTCCTTTTCTCCAGAGATGCTGCCTGACCCGCTGAGTTACTCCAGCTTTTTGTGTCTATCTTCGGTTTAAACCAGCATCTGCAGTTTCTTGCTACAAATTTATGATGGATGTTTTGCAGTTATTTTGGAAGTAAAGGACAGTGCTTGCATTGGATCTGATGCAGCTTTTGTTTTGTCAGTGTGGTGGAGTTATAGTGGATGTGAATGTTGCAGACCATGCCGCAGTGATCACCTTCACAGACTACTATGATGGATCGGCACCCGCCCTCGTCATTAATCATACGGCAGCGCTGAAGTTTCGCTTCAAGCAAAGGTCTGTAAAATCTGCACAACACTTCTGCCAACCTTGTCGTCCTTTCCCACCCAAACCATCCCCTCCCCAGGTACTTTACCCTGCAACCACAGGAGATGCAACACCTGTCCCTTTACCTCCCCCCTGTCCAAGAACTCTTTCCAGGTAAGGCAGAGGTTCACTTGCACCTCCTCCAACTTCATCTACTGTCTCTGCTGTTCCAGGTGTGGACTCGTATATATTGGCGAGACCAAGCGCAGGCTTGGCGATCGTTTCGCTGAACACCTCCGCTCAGTCCACCAAAACCTCCCTGATCTCCCGGTTGCTCAGCACTTTAATCTCCCCTCCCATTCCCACACTGACCTTTCTGTCCTGGGTCTCCCCATTGTCAGAGTGAGGCCTGGTGCAAATTGGAGGAACAGCACCTCATATTTTGCTTGGGCAACTTGCACCCCAGCGGTATGAACATTGACTTTTCCAAATAGCCCTTGCTTTCCCTCTCTCTCCATCCCCTCCCCTTCCCAGTTCTCCAACCAGTTGTACTGTCTCCAACTGCATTTTATCTCTGTCCCGTACACTCCTCTGAAAAAGGGTCTCTTCTACCATAGATGAGGCTCTCACCAGGGTCTCTTCTATAAGGAAGCCGCCGACTCCGGTAGGAGGGGGCCGACTCTGGTGTCCACGCCACTGAGGACGTCCCGCAGCCCTGACGTCGGACTTACAACAGTCCTGAACATCGGGCCGCCCATAGCGGCAACTGCAGAGGGCGCGGGGAGGCCCTGATCACGGGGAACAATGGAGGAAGAGGCTGACTTTGGTGCCTTCCCACATAGTGGGAAACTTTGATTCTGCTGTGTGGGGATGTTTTAGGTCAAACCCTGTAGTGTGTTGTGTCCCTTTTTTTTATTGTATGGCTGTATGGGAATTTCATTTCACTGTGCCACCTGGCACATGTGATGAATAAATATATCTTGTATCTCTTGTATACCCTGTGACTCTGCTCTCTCTCCCCATCCTCACATAACCATATAATAACCATATAACAATTATCACACTCGTAATGGCAGAGTCCCCCTTGTCCTCACCTCCCACCCTACCCGCCATCACGTACAACAAATAATCCTTCCTCCAACGTGACCCCACCGTTTACCACATCTTCCCATCTCCTACCCTGTCTGTTTTCTGCAGAGACTGCTTCCTCCGTAACTCCCTGGTCAATTTGTCCCTTCCCACCCGTACTACCCCCTCCCCTGGTACTTTCCGTTGCAACCGCAAAAGATGCTACACTTGTCGCTTTACCTTCACCCTCGACTCCATTCAAGGACCCAAACAGTCTTTGCAGTTGCGGCAGAGGTTCACCTGCACCTCCTCCAACCTCATCTATTGCATCCGCTGCTCTAGAGGTCAGCTGCCCTACATCGGTGAGACCAAGCTTAGGCTTGGCGATCGCTTCGCCGAACACCTCCGCTCGGTTTGCAATAACCAACCTGACCTCCCGGTGGCTCAGCACTTCAACTCCCCATTCCGAATCCGATCTTTCTGTCCTGGCCTCCTCCGTGGCCAGAGTGAGGACCACCGTAAATTGGAGGAGCAGCACCTCATATTTCGCTTGGGCAGTTTGCACCCCAGAACATTGACTTCTCTAATTTCAGGTAGTCCTTACTATCTCCTCCCCTTCTCAGCTCTCCCTCAGCCCACTGGCTCCACCTCTTCCTTTCTTCTTCCCGCCTCCCCCAGCCTCACATCAGTCTGAAGAAGGGTTTCAGCTCGAAAAGTTGCCTATTTCCTTCGTTCCATAGATGCTGCCTCACTGCTGAGTTTCTCCAGCATTTTTGTCTACGTCAGAGACAGTAAGACTGGTCGGAGAAATGGGAAGGAAGAGGGATGGAGAGAGAGGGAAAGCAACGGTTACTTGAAGTTGGCTTTAGCTTTCTCAGTTTGTTAAGTTTTGCATCGTAGGATTTTTCTTTCCTCACAAACTCGTTTTCTCACGAACCTGCTCTGCTCCAAACAGTAGATGCTTCTGATTACTACCATTGACATAAAGGAGCAGAGTGAATATTTGCTTCACTTCTCGTATCGCATTCATTAGATCATAATTTAACACAGATTTTAATCTTCACAAGCAACAACTTGCACTCAGTAATTGAGAAGTGGATGAACTTTTATAATTTAAAAAAACAAATTACTTTATGCAAATGAACCACTCACCATGGCTGAACTGTTTGCCTAATTCCATTTTAAATTTAATGTTCACATTCAAAATAGTTCTCACATCAAAGCGATCAAATTATAAATTGTGCAATGACTGAATTTAACTTGGATAGCAAAAGTGGCAGATAGTCTCATCTCATGGGACTTTGTACACCTTTACAGATAGAAAAGGTTTAGAAGAATATGGGCCAAACGCGGGCAGGTGGGACTGGTGTAGATGGGGCCCATTGGTCAGCATGGGCAAGCTCCTTCGGGTGTTTTTCAACTGTCCCTATAGACAATCTCGAGGGCTTTGGCCTCATCAACCTTTGTGGTTACTTCCTCAAAAAACTCAAATCAACTTAATAAGACACGATCTCCGATGTGCAAAACCATGTTAACTCTCCCTAATCAGCCCAACCATCCAAATACATTTATGTAAAATAATATGTGTGTTATGATTGTGTTTATAATTTGTTTGGTTGTTTTGTTGTTCCGCGAGCATTGCCACTTTCATTTCACTGCACATCTCGTATGTGTATGTGACAAATAAACTTGACTTGACTTGACTTGGCATATATATCTTTTCCCTCGGAATTCTCTCCAATAACTTGCTTACCACAGATGTTAGGCTCACTGGTCTATTGTACTGGAGGACAGAGGATCTAAGTGGGTAGAGGAACTGAAATAAACGTTCATTAGGCGAGAAATAGTATTGGGTATGCTAATGGGACTGAAGGATGATAAATCCCCTGGACCGGATGGTCTGCATCCCAGGGTCCTCGGGGACGTGGCTCTAGAAATAGTGGACGCATTGGTGATCATTTTGCAATGTTCAATAGATTCAGGATCAGTTCCTGTGGATTGGAGGATAGCTAATGTTATCCCACTTTTCATGAAAGGAGCGAGAGAAAAAACGGGGAATTACAGACCAGTTAGCCTGACTTCGGTGGTGGGAAAGATGCTGGAGTCAATTATTAAAGAGGTAATAATGGGGAATTTGGATAGCAGTAAAAGGATTAGTCCAAGTCAGCATGGATTTATGAAAGGGAAATCATGCTTAACTAATCTTCTGGAATTTTTTGAGGATGTGACAAGTAAAATGGATGAAGGGGTGCCAGTGGATATAGTGTATCTAGACTTTCAGAAAGCCTTTGATAAGGACCCGCACGGAAGACTGGTGACTAAAATTAGAGCACATGGTATTGGGAGTAGGGTGTTGATGTGGATAGAAAATTGGTTGGCAGACCGGAAGCAAAGAGTAGGAGTGAACGTGTCCTTTTCAGAATGGCAAGCAGTGGCGAGTGGAGTTAGAGTGCCGCAACTGTTTACCATATATATTAATGATTTGAAAGATTGAATTAGGAGCAACACTAGTAAGTTTGCGGATGACACAAAGCTGTGTGGCAGTGTGAACTGTGAAGAGGTTGTTAGGAGGTTGCAGGGTGACCTGGACAGGTTGAGTGAGTGGGCAGATGCATGGCAGATGCAGTATAATATAGATAAATGTGAGATTATCCACTTTGGTGGCAAAAAAAGGGGGCAGATTATTATCTCAATGGGGTTAGGATAGGTAAGGGGGAGGTACAGCGAGACCTGGGTGTCCTTGTACACTGGTCACTGAAAGTTGGCGTGCAGGTACAGCAGGCAGTGAAAAAAGCTAATGGAATGTTGGCCTTCATAACAAGAGGATTTCAGTATAGGAGTAGAGAGGTTCTTCTGCAGTTGTAAGACCACATCTGGAGTATTGTATACAGTTTTGGTCTCCTAATTTGAGGAAGGACATGCTTGTGATTGAGGCAGTGCAGCGTAGGTTCATAGATTGATCCCTGGGGTGGCGGGACTGTCATATGAGGAAAGATTGAAAAGATTGGGCTTGTATTCACTGGAGTTTAGAAGGATGAGCGGGTATCTTAGAGAAACATATAAAATTAAAAAAGGACCGGACAAGCTAGATGCAGGAAACATTTTTCCCAATGTTGGGCGAATCCAGAACCAGGGGTCACAGTCTTAGAATAAAGGGGAGGCCAGAGATCACTGCTTTGGTGGCTGAGGGGCAAATTGATACTGTCTGCCAGAACTACCTGCCCCCCCTTCTGATTTCCACCTTAAGTATGCATCTTAGTTCCAGAAACCCCTGCAGCAATACACGATCCCAGCTGCCTGTACCTATCTCATGCCTTCTTCTTTTCCCTGACCAGAGCCTCAATTTCTAGCGTCATCCTAGCTTTCTTACACCCACTTGCCTTGCCCTTCACTCCAACAGGAACATACATGCCCTAAACTCTTGTCATCACATTTCTATTCAATTTTAGCAAGTTCCTGTCTAATGTACCTTCTGAAGTAGTCCTTGACCCAAAGCAGAATTTTTACTTGTGGGCTGAAGAAGGATCTCGACCCAAAATGTCACCCATTCCTTCTCTCCAGAGATGCTGCCCGACCCATTGAGTTACTCCAGCATTTTGTGTCTAAGATACAGAGTACCTTGTAGTGCAACTGCTGCAATGTCTGCAGTAGTGCGGAGGTGAATTGGACAGTAGCATAAGTCATGGAAAGACCATTCAGAAGCCTGACACAGAAGGGAAGAAGCTGTTTTTTTGTCTGGTGGTGTATACGTTTAATCTTCGTTATCGACTGCAAGGAGAAGAAAGCATGACCAGGGTTGGGAAGATCTTTGATTAAGTTGGCTACTTTTCTGAGAAAACGTGAAGTGTAGTTGGAGTCAGTAGTAGGAAGTCTTGTCAATTCCTTGTGTTCTTGGGCAGAGCTGTTCCCAAACCAAGCTGTGATGTAACCGAACAGTATTATTTCTATGGTGCATCTGTAGAAGTTTGTAAGAGTCATTGGAGATATGCCGAATTCCTCAGCCTCCTGAGGCAATCGAGATGTTATTCTACCTTCTGCTGACTAGGCCTTTAAATGATGATTATTCTAATGGTCCATTGAATTCTTTCTCTTCCGCAGTGAAGCACAGGAAGAGACGATACTTGATCCAGGAGAAGCCCGGCTGTTTGCATGGAGCGACCCTGCTGGCACCAGGAAGCTTAACTGGGGCTGTGCATGGAAAACCGGAGAACTGGACCTGTTCAAGGTCTGTTGGTATTGAGTGTAACAATGAGTACCTGACCAAAGTCCCCGTTGATAAACCTACTAACATTTGAGCCACAATATTGCATTGATACTTTTTTTCTGCGATTGGATTGAAATATTCAGCTGCCTCTTAGTTCTCTGGATTAGCCCACTGGCCAAAGCATTCTTTATGTGACATCCGCCAATATAAATGACCAGTGTTTTGTTCCGAGCAATAGGACATTCAGCCCACCGAGTGCACTCATTGACTAATGCTCTGTTATCCCCGCATTACACACTAGGCGTTGTTTACAAGGGCCAACTAACCTACAAACCCGCACGTCTTTGGAATGTGGGAGGAAACCGGAGCACCCAAAGGAAACCCACGTGGTCATGGAGAGAACATGCAAACTCCACAAAGGGTGGGAAAGTGAGGTCAGGTTCAAAAACAGGTCTCTGGAGCTGTGAGACAGCAGCAATACCAACTTTACTACTGCGCCACCTTTAGTGAAGACTAGCTGTTCATTTGTGACCAGAATGTTAGAGTGATGAGAGAGCACTGCCACTTGCTGCCATGCTAGGAGAACATCAATTGGGACTTGGATTAATTTTGCCAAATTAGCACATTTGACCATCCCTTAATGGAAATGGGCAAAACTGAATACACCTGTACTCGCTCGCTAGCACCAACTCCTTCAATAGCCTTGCTTGATGTGAGTCTTAATGAAAATAGACACAAAAAGCTGGAGTAACTCAGCAGGTCAGCCAGCATCTCTGGAGAAAAGGAATAGGTGGCGTTTCAGGTCGAGACCCTTCTTCAGACTTCCTTTTCTCCAGCAGTTACTCCTGCTGAGTAAATCTAGCATTTTGTGTCTATTTTCATTAAGATCAAGTTGACTCACATCAAGCATCTGCAGTTCCTTCCAACACATTTGATCTTCATGAAGCCTGTGAAGATGATGAATCCCATAATGTAGACACAGATAAAGTGCAGATTAACTATCAGATGGAGCTTCAGTTCCTAAAATGCTTTAACAAAAAGTACACAGCTGAAAGTGAAAACAAATCAGTGGTAAAGCTATTATTTTGTAATTTGATAACCTAACTGGTGTGCATAGAGTCTTAGAAAGGGAAGCCTGATGCTGCAACCTGACCAGTCTGTGACCCAAGTCCCAAACAACAAGGTTAACTCATGACTCCTTCTCTGTAATGGCCTACCAAGATATACGCTTGCATTAGGCCAGTAGCTATTGCACAGGAATGGTTCAAGAGGCAATCTGTCACCTCCTTTCAGCAGAACTAAAGATGAGTTACAAATCTCAATCTTGCCAGTCTTGTCACTTTTGAGAATGAATAAATGAGAAAGGATTCTGGCTCTAAGTGATTGTCAAGAGCTTGAGTGATTTTCCAATCATGCCTGGAAATTGGGGAGAATCATCAGATGCTTGCCAATCATCGGATGCTTGCTAATCATCGGATGCTTGGGCTCTGCCTGTTTTCAAAGACCATGGTTGAAATAGCACCAAACCATTAACTACACCCCACAATTCTCTGTCCCCTACACCTACCTTGCTCTGTTACCAAATATAATCTGATACAAAGCAGGAAGGAAGCCACTTGCCACAAGTTTCTTGTTTCTAAATAGAGTATTGAGTCAAATAGACGTTTTAAGGCAAAGATCTTTGACAGAACTTTTGTTCTTAGTTTAAATATCATAGGGTCATAAATGATAGGAGAAGAATTAGGCCATTCGGCCCACCAAATCTGCTCCGTCATTCAATCATGGCTGATCTACCTCTCCCTCCTAACCCCATTCTCCAGCCTTCTCCTCATAACCTCTAACACCCATACTCATTAAGAATCTACAAATCTCTGCCTTAAAAATATACACTGCTTGACCTCTTCGACAGCCTTCCGTGGCAAAGAATTCCACATATTCACCACCCTCTGACTAAAGAAATTCCTCCTCATCTCCTTCCGAAAAGAACGTCCTTTAATTCTGGACCCTCCCACTAGTGGAAACATCCTCTCCACATCCACTCTATCCATCCTTTAATTATTCTGTATGTTTCAATGAGGTCGCCCCTCGCGCTTCTAAACTCCAGCGAGTACAGGCCCAGTGCTTCTTCTTCTTGCGTATGGTGTGCCCAGCCTAAAATTGTAGGACAACTTGTTCTATTTGATTGTGCACGCCGGGTTGATTGCATTCGTCGAAACAGGGCGGACCACGTCAAGGTTGCAATCTTCCACCCCAGACTCAGTGCTGACAAACACTCATCGTATGTTAACCTACTCATTCCTGGGATCATTCTTGTAAATCTCCTCTGGACCCTCTCCAGAGCCAGCACGTCCTTCCTCAAATATGGTGCCCAAAATTGCTCACAATATTCCACATGCTGCCTGACCAGCACCTTATAGAATAGAATAGAATAGTTTCTTTATTGTCATTGTAACATGAACCATGTACAACGAAATTTAAAAATGTCAGCCAGTCAGTGCACCATTCAAACATTTCTAAAAGCTAACGATACATACAAGATAAAATATTTAAAGATAAACAACTAAAGAAATTCCTCCTCATCTCCTTCCGAAAAGAACTATATAGTTATAGAACTAACTGACCCGAAACGTCACCCATTTCTTCTCCCCTGTGATGTTGCCTGTTCCACTGAGTTAGAGTAACTTGAGCATTTTGTGTCTCCCTTCGATTTAAACCAGCATATGCAGTTCTTCCCTATACATTTTATCAGCACATTATAGAGCCTCTATAGCAAATACAATATATTTTGTTCAGCATAATATATAAAATCTTGAACTTTAAGGACATTCTCTGTTCATTGATAGAATTGTTTATACTTTACAGGATCAGTTTGGACAATTTCTCTCGAATCAGAACAATCAGATTCACTGGGTTTCCTTCCTTGATGGGCGACAGCGCGTGCTGCTCTTCACTGAAGACCTGGCCATTGTTTCCAAAGCGCGGCAGGCCGAGGACTTGAAACAGTTTGAAAAGGGAGTTACTGTTTCCCTTCACAGCCTAGGCTTATCCCTTGTTAACAACGAAAACAAGCAGGAAATTGCTTACATAGGAATCACCAGGTTAGTTTTGCATTTTCTGTACAAGAATGGTTTCAGCAAATTACTTGCATGAGTTTTAAAGAAACGGCCAGCAACGACGATCTTGAGTGATCAATACCTCTCTATTGACAAGGCTTGAAATATTAAACTCAACCAGTCATTTGAAATCAGTATTTTAAGTAAAAGTCGCTTTGTATATAATAATTATAAAATGTGCGGCAAATGAAACGGGTTTTAAATGAATGGGAATAAAAACAGAAAATGGTGGAAACACTTGTTGGTGCAGCTAGTGGAGAAACAGGCAATGCTCCAGTGATATGGTTCAATCCTGACCTCTGGTGCTGTCTGTGTGGAGTTTGCTTGTTCTCCCTGTGACTGCATGTATATTCTCATTAGTGCCCCAGTTTCCTCCCACATCTTAAAGATGTGTGGGTTGGTAGGTTACCTGGCCACTGTAAATTACACTGATTATTTGGGAGAATGGTAGAATCTGGGGAGAATAAATTTTAAAAATGCATTGAAAATACAATGAGTTAGGGGAAGATTGCCTTAACAGTGTGTGCTTGGTGGTTAGCACAGACACTGCTTCCATTTGGTAGGGGATGGGCGGCCAAAGTAGGAGGGGGCAGGGGAGTCAAACAGGGTATAGGAGGATAGGGGGTATTAACAGAAGAAAGGTGTGTGTGTGTGTGTGTGGGAGGATCGGGCTAAATAAGAGGAATGAGAAAGAAACAGGGTGAAAGTTACCGAAAATTGGAGACCATCTGAGCAGACTACCCTGGTCCTGTCATACATATTCTTCTTCCCACAATACTCCTAGACACTGTTACCCTCCCCAGATCTGATCTTTCCCCCCCCCCCCCCCCTCCCCACTTCTGCCCCTGCCTTCTCATTTGCCCATTACCCCCACTCTCCTTCCACTCCACCATAGAAAATGTCTACATTCCCACAGCAGCTGGCAAACCCAAATCACCTGTTCCCCGCTACATTCATCTGTGTGCACGTCAGGCATCATCTGGGAAAGATCTGTTTCTAAAATTATTCCATATTCTTTAACGACTCTCTTCCAAAAGTTTATTATTATCACTCCTAAACATAGAAACATAGAATCATAGAAAATAGGTGCAGGAGTAGGCCATTCGGCCCTTTGAGCCAGAACCGCCATTCAATAAGATCATGGCTGATCATCCAAAATCAGTACCCCGTTCCTGCTTTCTGCCCAAGTCCCTTGATTCCATTAGCCGTACGAGCTATACCTAACTGTGTTGAATATATCCCGTGATTTGGCCTCCACTGCCTTCCGTGGCAGAGAATTCCACAGATTCACAACTCTCTGCTGAAACCAAGTCACATTGTTCTACTCATCCTTTGTTTAAAGTCTGGTTGTGTATATTTTGGCTTTGGCTATCTTAACTTTGGTGGCAACTCTGAATGTAAAGTCTCTTTCCCCTTCAGCTTTCCACACTGTTTATGGTGCACACAATTTGTATGTTCCTTCAAACACAATTATTTAGGCCACCATGTAATTTAAATCGCACCATTCAGTTTCTCTGGCCCTTGTAGTTTGGCATCTTATATATTTTATACCTTCCATTGAGTTTGCACATTTGGAAGTGGTCCCACCCAATGCCCATCTATCCTGACATCATTGTAATATGTTGCCTGGTGTTTTCCATCATCCCACATTTGTTTCCCTGTCATTTGCTATGAACTCAGTTTTAGATGACAAAAATGGGCATGATGGGTTCCGTTCAGAAGTTAAACGTTGAAACTCTAATCTGACCATTTTGTGGTTAATAGAGATGACTAGGGCTGGTACCCAACTTGCTCTCAGGAGATTCCCTGATTCTATGAAGTAGGTTAGGAAGTTATTTGAAAGAAATTGGCAGTTCTGACCGAGAGTGTTTTGCATGTTTGTCAATGGGTAGTCGGCTTTCTGAAGCCTCAGGAAAGTTGATCGCTGGGAGGCAAAGGTGGATTGGAGTTGTGTGAATACACTCATGTCTTGAAGACTGGTGGTTGTGACCTTACTATGAATGTTGCATCCTCTTGTTAAAGTGCATGTCATTCATCTATAGTAATGCCGAAACAATGATAATACTATCTCAGTGTAAGAAGGAAGTGCAGATGCTGGTTTAAACCGAAGATAGGCACAAAAAGCTGGAGTAACTCAGCGGGACAAGCAGCATCTCTGGAGAGAAGGGATGGGTGACCGGAAACGTCAGCCATCCCTTCTCTCCAGAGATGCTGCCTGTCCCGCTGAGTTACTCCAGCTTCATGTGCCTATAATACTGTTTCTCTTCCGCCAATTGTATGATAATCAAAGTACAATATGTGAAAATACAGCCCGCATTAAAGTGTAGCTCTGGCCGACCTACAGCTGGCCAACAAGGTCGTTGCATGTGGGAATGAGTTCACACTACATCAGATTGTGAACTAACAGTTACAAATATTAGTGTATATCTCAATGGCAACACCGTCAGAAGATGAGACTTGCATGCAGAAATGTCCTTTCATTACGACGCAGAATCGTGAATAGATGCATTTCCTTTTTCACTTGAAATCTTTCCACTGTATCTGGGCACATAAAGATTAAGAATGGATGAACTAGATGACGAAGAGAAACCCGCTGACTGGAGGTTAGTGTTTCATCGTAAAAGCTGAGCCTTGTTGGAATGCCATATGAATGACCTACAACTGCAGCATGCGTTCATAGCTTGGGTGTATCATCCACACTTGTGTGAACATTTATCTCTGCTTAGGACTGAAAGAGGATAATTTCTAGCCTGCTGGAGGGCATTGAGACAGCCAGCAAGCGGTCAAGTTTCAGTGAGCAGTCATTGGGGATGATTCAAAGTAAATGCATGGTTTGTAAAAGTGAAGCAGAACCTGAATAGATGAAAATTGTAGCAGTGTGCATCAAACAATATTGCGTTTAGTGCTTTAGTAGAGAGAATTCAATATGAAAGGGGGGACCTCATTGAAACTTACCGAGTAGTGAAAAACTGGATAGAGTGAATGTGGATAGGAGATTTCCACTAGTAGGAGAGTCTAGGTACAGAGGCCATAGCCTCAGAATTAAAGGATGTGCATTTAGAAATGAGATGAGGAGGGATTTCTTTAGTCACATGGTGGTGAATCTGTGGAATTCATTGCCAAAGACGGTCAAGTCAATGAATTTTTTTAAGGTGTTGACAGATTCTTGATTAGTACGGGTGTCAGGGGTCATGGGGAGAAGGCAGGAGAATGACGTTGAGAGGGAAAGATAGATCAGCCATGATTGAATGGCAGAGTAGACTTGATGGGGCGAATGACCTAACTCTGCTCCTTGAACTTATGAAATTAAGAAATATAGATGGTCCTCTGGAACGTTTGGGTCTACCTATACGAGGGTGTATGTCACCTGCATGTTGCTGCATTTTGGGTGCACTGTTTGAGAAGCTTAAGGTGAATGTTAGTATCACCGCCCCATCTCCGCTTGTCAATGGCCACCAACTTTATTCTTCTGTTCCTTTTCATTGTTCACGGATATTTATATTTTTCTACCTCGGCAATAGCTTACAATTCCTCTGAAAAAGTATTGTAGACTGAGGCCGAGTCTCTGCTGCTGATCTTCTAAACTCTAAAACAATGAAGTTATAATCTTGGAGTTTGTTCCAGCAAAGCCTCAGAATACTTGAGATGGAGAATCGATTGTGTTACTGATGCAGTTATCATTTGCTGCATAGTATGGGCTGTTCCCAGAAAAAGCATTTAATTCTGCATGGCAGCCACTGCAATGCTTGTTGCGCAGCAGTGCTTCAGATTGCTTGGAATCATTTAAAATGCCTCTGATCTACATTCATCTGCTTTCACAAGCATGTGGATAAATTGAGGTACAGGTTGTGCGCGGCCTGTGATGAAGAATTGGGATTGTTTCTGAGAATTTGCATTTTTTCTCCACAGAAGGCACTGTGTTAAACGGCTCCACCAGGTGGCAGAACTGAGCTGCACAATTGCATACATAGAATGTAGCACAGTACAGCACAAGAACAGGCCCTTCAGCCCACAATGTCTGTGCCGGTCATGACCTCTTATCTACCTGTGCATAACCCATATCCCTCCATCCCCTGCATATCCATATGCCTATCGAAAAGCCTCTTAAATACCTCTATTGTATCTGCCTCAAGCAGCAGGCAGGCAACATGTTCCAGTCACCCACCACTCTTTATGTCCCACACATCTTCTTTAAACTTTGCCCCTCTCACTGAAATTATGTGCCCTCTAGTATTTGATAAAGCAAATGATGCAGAAGTTCAGTCCCTGTGAGCAACATACCATCATTCTGCAAAATTACATTGTTGTACA
The DNA here is from genome assembly GCF_028641065.1 of Leucoraja erinaceus. Taxonomy (NCBI): domain Eukaryota; kingdom Metazoa; phylum Chordata; class Chondrichthyes; order Rajiformes; family Rajidae; genus Leucoraja; species Leucoraja erinaceus. The sequence goes on along the minus strand of NC_073412.1, from coordinate 13,919,471 downwards.
AGAAAAGATTGCCACGGCATTCGTACAATATTTCCAATGTGCAATTCAAAGTGCAAGTATAATTTGTGTCTAAAACACCTCATGTAATGGATTTCTAATCTGCAATTGTTACGTGAGCGGCGACCAGTTTTAAAATGTGTTTGAAAGTTCAGGAATTACTGTATTTGGTAAAACAAATTGGGATGGCATGGTGGCACAGCGGTAGAGTTGCTACCTCACAGCGCCAGGGACCCAGCTTCGATCCTCACTATGGGTGCTGTCTGTGTGGAGTTTGTACGTTCTCCCCGTGACTGCGTTGATTTTCTCTGCATTTTTCCAGTTTCCTCCCACTTTCCAAAGAAGTGCAGGTTTGTAGGTTAATTATCTTCTATATATTGCCCCAAGTGTGTAGGATATGATGCAAAAACACAGAATTATTGTATATGTGTTGAATAGTCAGTGTGGACCTGGTGGGCCGAAGGGCCTGTTTCAATGCTGTATCCCTAAACTAAGCTCAATTATTCACAATTTTAAATTTATTTTATGTTTTTATTCAAACTCTGCAAACATCAGGACCTGGTGATCAGCAACTGGATTCTTGACTTGTTGACATACTGTTAGCACTTTGATGGTACACCCTAGGGCGGCACAGTGGCGCAGCAGGTAGAGTCGCTGCCTTACAGCGCATGCAGTGCTGTAGACCCGGGTTCGATCCCGACTTCGGATGCTGTCTGTACGGAGTTCATACATTCTCCCCGTCTTCTTCTTCTTTCGTGTGGCGTGCACAGCCTAAAGTTGTTGGACAACTTGTTCTATTTGATCTTCCGTTTGTGCACGTCGAGCTGATTGCATTAGTCGAAACAGGGCGGACCACGTGAAGGTTGCAATCTTCCACCCCATTCTCCCCGTGGCCGCATGGGTTTCTCCGAGATATTCAGTTTCCTCCCACACTCCAAAGACGTACAGGTATGTAGGTAAATTGACTTGGTAAATGTAAAAATTGTCCTTAGTGTGTGTAGGATGGTGTTAATATGCGGGGATCCCTGATCGGCGTGGACTCGGTGGGCCGAAGGACCTGTTTCCGTGATGTATCTCCAAACTAAACTAAACTAAACTAAACCCTTGAGGTTGGCTTGTTTGAAGTCCCTGGCTACAATGGCCAAGGCTCCAGGATGTTTTGGCTTGAGGTTGGTGATAGCGGACTGCAGTTCATTCAGAGCAACTTTGACATGGGGAGGTTTGTCAACGGGGAGGGATGTGGACACTACACTATATTCTGTATGGTTGGATTGTGTTTGCCTGTGCTATGACTTGGCTGGACAGCATGCAGAACAAAGTTCTTCACTATACCTAGGTACTCATGACAGCAGGAAACCAATACCATGCTTCTGCTCTGGTCTCTGCTGAGCTACCATTTTCACACCCTTAGTTTTGATGAAAAATCATAGCCCTGAGCTCTGGCTCATAGAATCTGTAACGTGGCACTGATTTGAGAATGAGGGGACTCTGTTCCAATGCATCACATGGAACAATCCTCACAGATTTGCTTATTGCTGTTGTAATGATGCTTAGTTTAGAGATACAGTGCGGAAACAGGCCATTCGGCCCAACGAGTCCACGCACACCAACACACACTAGAGACAATTTACAATTATACCAAGCCAATTAGCCTGCAAAATTGTACGTCTTTGGAGTGTGGGAGGAAACCGGAGATCCCGGTGTAAACCCACCCCACGTAGGCCTCGGGGAAAACGTGCAAACTCCATACAGACAGTATCGAACTGGGTCTCTGGAGCTGTAAGGCAGCAACTCTACCGCTGCGCCACTGTACAACTATGCAAACATTTATCTTTGATTCAAGATGAGCTTGCATTGGAGAGGAGAAAAGGTTGTTAATTTGTTTGATACATGTTTAATTATTTTTTAACTTCAACACGTAAGTAAATAAGTAAGTAAGTTTTATTTATATAGCACGTTTTAAGTCAACTCGCATTGACACCAAAGTGCTTTACATAAAATAGATAATAAGTTTCCATACAAACCATAGAAAAAGGTTAAAAGAATTAAGAAAATGGACACAACACATTATAGAGTTCAACACAAACGTCCCCCCACAGCAGAATCAAAAATTTCCACTGTGGGGAAAGGCACCAGAAAGTTAAGTCCTCTTCCTCTGAAACACCCGAGGTCGGGGCCCACTTGTGGCCTTGCAGCCAGTCCGATAATTTTTAGGGCCCTCTTGCTGTGAAGATGGAAGTTGGGCGTCGGGTGAAACATTCTTCAGCGGCTTGGAAAGTCTGGAGCGGCTGCCTCCTCCCCGGAGACCGGGTCACTCGTAGTCCTCAGGCCGCGCCGGTTGGAGTTCCGACCCCGGCAAACTTGATCCCGGGCTCCGCAGCCCTCCAAATCTAGCGCCGCCCGCGGCCGGACGCCCGCAGCCACAGCTCCGCGATGTTGGGAGTCGTCGGCCACAGCGCTTCGGAGCTTACCACACGGCGACCCGGTAAGGCACCACCCGCTCCGTGTTGGTATCCCAGCGCTGCGCCGCCGCTGAAGCTGTAGTCCCGGCCGGTCCCGACAGGAACCACCGCTCCATTCTCGTTGGTAGGCTGCGAGGACAAGTCGAGGAAGCAGCTCGGAGGGATGCTGCCTCTCCGACCAGGTAGGGGACTAAGAAATAAAGTTTCCCCCTTCCCCACCCCCACCCACCACATAAAAGACCTCCACTAACATTTTTTAACAGGACTTAAAATAAAAAAAAGGTGCAGAGAAGGACTGCGGGCAGGCTGCCATACACAGACGGCGTCCACTCCTGCACATCCGCCATCTAGTGGGTGTTTATTAAATGAACGATTACAATTAGTCATAGTTGTGATTTACAGTGAATCGCAAACCTATCATTGCATTATTTGAGATACATATAAGATGCTTTGGCGAAAACCACTCCATCAGATATAGAATAAGGAGATGTGGATCAATTCTATTTCCCTTGTGCTGGTAAACATTCCACAGTTTGGTCTGGCATTTCCCCTTTAATCACCTCAATGTGATATTGAGAAGTTGCACCTATCGTAGTTGTAAATAGTATTGCTGCATTACTGTAGTGTTGTTGATTTGCGGCATTGACAATTTACAATACTACGTCTAAAATGTTAATTGAAGCCATTTTAATGTCATAATTTCTCTATTGGGAGCATTGAATTTACAGATGTATGCTACATTGCCCATAATTCTCTGGGATACTTGTCTTTCTTAAGGGCCTGTCCCACGAACATGCAACTCCATGTGGCAAGCGCTACCTAACGTGGTCGCTTGAGCCATACGGCCTTGCGGGGCCGGTCCCACTTCGATCGCCGGTGCTGTATGGAGTTGTGCTGAGCTGGTCCCGACATTGCGTGGGGCTCCGAAAAACTGACCGTTCAAAAATTCCGCAGCCGCCTTGACGCCGTACGTCACGCGCGAACTTCCAGTGGACTTCGCTCGCACTTCATGTCACTCACTCGACCTCCGCGCGGCCCCCGCTTCTGGTTAGGTCCCGCTTGCCGCTTGGAGTTGCTTAGGTCACGCTTGTCGCATGGAGTTGCTTAGGTCACACTTGTCGCATGGAGTAGGGGACAGGCCCTTAAATCTATTCTTCACAGTAATGAATAGCGCACTTCACATTAATAGTAGGCCTCTCTCTGTCATGACTGACCATGGGTGATGCATCCTGGGCGGTTGTAAGCCTGGGCGATGTCATATAGAGGACAGGCTTGTTGCCCATGCAGCATGTCCCCCCTCTCCACGTCGCTGATTGATCCAAAGGAACAGCAGGGCCGTTACAGTTTGGCACCAGCGCTGTCACAGGAGCTGCCAGAGCGAGGATGTAGACAACGATGAACTGCCTTAGGAGCTCCGACTCTGGATTTTCTTGAGGTTTACTCCTGGAGCCTTTTCCATGACTGGATATGGTCACAAGGCAGTGAAGGCTTTAAATCAGAGTTTTCCCACTCCTAGATGGGCTGCCTTCCCAGGCTGACGAGCCCCATCTGCCCAATTAATACATTGAATCAAAATTATACATCGTCATTGATTCCACACCCCCCATGAATACATTGCATCAAAAAAACTTAGTGTGCATTTCCCTAATCTCTTCGATTTACAAAATTTCACTCCATAACTCAAGTTTAGTAACTGAACTGAACTTAATGAAGCAATTTCAGTGACAGATAACTATAATAACATCGAAAAGGAATAACATAGATTTTAGAATGGAGAAATGCGTGTCAAGTGTTGAGAATTGTGATTCTAGGTTTTGATTTTATGACTGGAAGTATATAATGTTCTGAGTAGATACAGTGCGGCCTGGATTGGATCTGAGCCTTTGCCTTGCCTTCCTACTGAATCCTGGATGCTAGTTTACACCAATGATAGACACAAAATGCTGGAGCAACTCAGCGGGACAAGCAGCAACTCTGGATAGAAGAAATGGGTGACGTTTCGGGTTGCGTCCCTTCTTCAGACAGATGTCTTCAGACAGACTCGACCCGAAATGTCACCCATTCCTTCTCTCCAGAGATGCTGCCTGTGCTTATATTTTTTTATTGGTAAATTATAACAAAGAGCAACCCAGGGACAGCCCACTTGGCCCCCAATGTCTGGCTGAATATGGTACCAGGATAAACTAACTGCTCTGCCTGCCCGTGATCCATATGTAGTTTGAATTGTGTGCTGTCTGTGATGAAGAATGTTTTCTCCACAGAAGGCACTGTGTCAAACTGCTCCACCAGGTGGTAAAACTGAGCTGTACAATTACATACATAGGACGTAGAACAGTACAGCACAAGAACAGGCCATTCAGCCCACAATGTCTATGCTGAACATGATGCCAAGACCATCTCATCTATCTGTACAAAATCCAAATCCCTCCATTCCCTGCATATTCATGTGCCTATCTAAAACCCTCTTTAACATTGCTGTTGTATCTTCTACCAACAGCCCTGGCAACGCGTTCTAGGCATCCACCACTATCTGCATATAAAAGGCAATTGCCCTGCATATCTCCCTTAAACTATGTTCCCCTCACCTTAAAGCTCATGCCCTCTGCTCTTTGACGTTTCCGCCTTGGGAAATAGGTTCTGACTGTCTTCCCTATCTATGCCTCTCATAATGTTATATTCCTCACTTGAGTTTCCCCTTAACTCCAATGGTCCTGAGAAAACAATCCAAGTTTGGCTAAACTCTCTTTAATTTTAATATCTCTAAGACGGGCAGCATTCTGGTGAAACCTCATCAAGCGTTTGGTTTTAATAGTATGCAATATTTTTGAGGGGATCAGAATACAAGCTGTTTAGTAAAGCCTTTCAGAAGCTGTGTGATATAACAAACAAGATTATAACTTAATCTTGTGTGCAGAAAGAGGATTCCTTAGGCATGATTGTTATGCGGGCTGTTTTTCTGAACATTAGTAATAGAGAGACACAGCATGGAAATGGGTACTTCAGTTTACTGTCTGCACCATTAATCAACTAATCATTTAAACTAATCTTACACTAATCCCTTTTTAAATCTCCCCACATTCTCACCAACTCCTGCCGATTCTATAATTTGCCTGCCACTAGGGACAATTTACAGTCACCTAGTAACTTCCCAGCATTCGAGCCTTTAGGCCATGGCAAGAAGCCAGATACCCTGAAGAAACCAATGTGGTTACAGGGAAAATGAGCAAATTAAACCTGGGTGGGTTGGAGCTGCAAGGCAGCAGATCTGGCTGTGCCACTGTGAGCATCATTGTTAAGCTCAAAGTTAAACACGAGTTGAAATAAATCAAAAACAAAATGCGATAGAATCAAGAGTATGTAGTTGGAGCTGACGTACTAAAAATATATACTGACAATTTTCAAAGCATTCAAAATATTTGGTGTGTGGGAAGATTGAATAAATTGGTAAGCAAAAGTTGGTTCAAAAGATCAGTGAAAAAACAAATACAATCACTGATAACAGTACACAACACACATAACCTAACGATGATCCATTTCTAAAAAACATGGTCTGCTTCTACCAGCTAATGAAGCAGCAGGTCATTTTCTCCCAATTCAGCTTCTTTATAAAAGAGCAAAGCATAAAACACTCAGCATTAAAAAAAAAACTCAAAATAAACTAATACAAGTGGATGATCATGAAAAGATTGAACAGAATACGTTCAATACCTTTTAAAGGAAATGGGTACGCAAATTTTAACTAAACTTTTGTGGAAACATGCGGTTGAAAATCAGAAAGTGTTTAAAATCATTCCTTTTGTTGTAAAAAAAGAACCAGTCATTTTATTGAAAAAATTAGCTGGTGAATAATTGAAGGAAGAAAGTGAATGATGAGCAGAAACGGTGAGGTTGATAAATGCTTTATCTTCAGAGCAAGAGCACGCAACAAAAGATTTTCACTGTACCTCGGTACACATGACAATAAACTAAACTCAATTCAAATGAGGAATCACAAGCTGGGACAGTTTGTTTTAAAAGCCAGAAGTTGGTTAGGTACAAATGTGGATTCCAATGCTGGACAGAACTTGGAACATGCTTGAGGCTGTCAGGCTTGATCAAATCCCTACTGCATTTAATACTCGTCACAACACTGAACACCATCAGACCCATGCTGTATCATAGTGGGTTAGTTGTACTCTCTGTCTACTCATCCCCAGTACCGACTCATTCATATTTATTTCCCTTTAAATCTTTTTGCCACAATGTTACACTAAAATAGTTTATAGTTGTCATTTTACCTTGTGGAAATTGGAGGTATCTGGAGCATACCATCATTTAATATGCAGACTCCAACAGTACCCAATCCAGGGTACACAAAAAAACTGGAGAAAACTCAGCGGGTGCAGCAGCATCTATGGAGCGAAGGAAATAGGCGACGTTTCGGGCCAAAACCCTTCTTCAGACAGTACCCATTCCAGCATGGTTCCCCGAAACCGTGAGCAGCAATGCTGTCCTGAGTGCAGTTCTCAACCTTGCAAGCTTGTTACAACTTCTGAGAAAGTTGAGAGAACTATGTATTTCTAAAATTCTTCATAGCAGTACGGCACGGTGGCACAGCGGTAGAGTTGCTGCCTTACAGCGCCAGAGACCCAGGTTCGATCTAAAGTATGGGGGCTGTCTTTACAGTGTTTGTATGCTCTACTTGTGACCGAATGGGTTTCCTCCGGGTGCTCCGTTTTCTCCCACACTCCAAAGACGTACAGGTTTGTAAGTTAATTGGCTTCAGTAAAGTTGTTAATTGTCCCTACAGTGTGCGTAGGATAGTGTTACTGTACGGGGATCGCTGTTCTGCGCAGACTCGGTGGGCTGAAGCTCCTGTTTCTGTGCTGTATCTCTAAACTAAATATTCAATTAATTCAGAATACAAATGTAAAAAATGTTAGGAAATTAAAAAAATGAAAAGTGAAGCTGAGTGTGTTTGCTGAAGATGAGCGTGTTGAGGTAATTTAATGAAGTGACCGCTATAAATGGTTCTAAGAAAAGCTTGTGTTTGGATAGAGAGAGAATTAAAACATTGAAAAGTGTATAGGTAGGATTGGGGGTAATAAAGAGACTATTTCTGACTTTTTTTAGTACATCTCTCAACTCTTGTTTTAGACAAATAGTTAAGTTTAGTTTTAGTTTAGTTTCGAGATACAGTACGGGCACGGCTTTTTGGCCTACTGAGTCTGAACCAACCAGCGATTTCTCGCACATTAATATTATCCTACACACACCAGGGACAATTTACATTTATACTAAGTCAATTAACCTGCAAACTTGTACATCTTTGGAGAGTGGGAGGAAACCGAAGATCTTGGAGAAAACCCACACGGTCATGTGGAACCAGGGTCTCTAGCACTGCAAGCGCTGTAAGGCTGTAACTATTCCGCTGTGCCACCGTGCTGCCCGTAACTTTTTATCAATATTTTATTTTTTAATCAGCCTTTCATTCTAACTTTAGCTCTGGTGTTGTCTGGGAAATGAAACGCAAGCAACGCTGGAAGCCCTTCAGTCAAAAGCACATCAACCTTTTGGAGCAGGCCTACCAGAAACACCTGACTACAAAGACCGTCGATCACTGGATAAAGTTGGACAGCAACTTGGAGGTAACATAAGAGTTCTTGTCTTGTTGAAGCTGGGCTCCAATGAATGTGCCAGGTCACAATAGTAGAAGTTCTTGACTCTGTTCCTGGAATTGTTCCAATGTTCAAACGTTAACAGGTTGCCTCATGAATTTCCTTCTTCCTTTATGGGCCTTCTTTTAATAAGCCTTGTCAAACGTTGTTCTCTTCCCCTCAAAGATAGACACAAAAAGCTGGAGTAACTCAGCAGGTCAGACAACATGTCTGGAGAAACGGAATAGGTGATGTTTCATGTCGAGAACCTTCTTCAGACTGAGAGTCAGGGGAAAGGGAAACAAGAGATATAGACGGTGATGTAGAGAGATATAGAACAAATGAATAAAAGATATGTTAAATAGTAAAGGTGATAAAGGAAATAGGCTTCCCCTCTTCTCCATTGATTCAGCCACCCTCATCTGACAGGTCAACACTTTTGGAAGATGACTTATTTTATAGTAACTTTTTCCGAAAAAAACATGAAATTTTCTGATCATTTATGTTGTGCATTTTCACTGTAGATCAGTACAATTTACAGTGATTATATAAATTGGCAAACAAGCTAAATAAACCACCACAAACTGATGGACTTTCTAAATATGCTCAGTTGGATAATGAAAATAAATGTCTTTCTTTTCCTCACTTTCTGCTTCCAACGTCGAAATTCTGAGATATTAGTGTGCAGATTTTAAAGAAAACTACACAGTATAAATTGGTCATGCAGCTGCAACCTTCTCTTCTTGGTAATCATGAACAGTAGTATTTCTATTATAGCTTTACCTAATTCTGCATGTTACGTATGTTTAATAGAGTATCCTTGCACCAGTGTCAATGGAAGCGATCGCTTGTCAATTTCAGTGGCTTCCCATGGTTAATGCACCTGTGTTAGGAGAGCTAATGGTGTCTGATCACTGCAGGGAGTTATATGGAAATAGATTTGTGCCCCTAGACAAGACAAGCCTTGGGGAGCCAATATAGCGGCCCACAAAATCGACTGTGCAACACGGCAATGGGAACGGATCTGTCTGCTTCAGCCTCTAACTTTTTGTGTGTATCTGGAATTCCGGAGTTCCTGAGCCCCATCCGCAGGGGCCAAATTCAGAGACAGGCCCTTGGGTCGCGTAAGTCCCAATGAGGTCGCGATCGCGATCAGCTACCTCACCTGGCCTAGGTGCACCATTTTTGTTGGGACATCCAGGGGGGGAATTCAAGTGCACTCTTGGAATTTTGTCTGGGTTAAAGGAGGTGCCACTAAATCGGTGGTGGACCTGTACTATTTAAATCCAAGACACCATTTTTTCTGCGTGGCCATCTCCAAAGGAAATATTAAGTGGTTCACTAGTTCCGGATTGAAAACGTATTCCAACCAAAACAGCCCATGTAATGCAAATAGTATTCCCAAATTCATCACTCTTGTTATATCCAATAACTGTTGTAGCAGAACTACATGTAGACCCATTTACATTTGACTAACAGCCCTGTATCTCTCACGGTGTATGTTTACTAATGCGCTGCTATTTCTGCTATGATGACAAATTATCCCGTGGTTTATTTTTCACTTTAGGCTGATTTTCACAGGATGGAGACACGGCTGCCGCAGCCAATGAGCATCCGACGTAACTTTTTATCTGGAATTCACATTGAATACAAACAGTCTGCTCACCACAGGAGCCTGCGTGCCCAATTATACTGGTTACAGGTAAACGAGGGAGCTTGTATGTTCAGCGATTCATCAAGTCCTTCTGGCAGTGTTACAGTGTTTTGGACAGGTGCATGGATAGCAAAGATTTAGAGGGATATGGGGAAAACATTGACTAATGGGACTAGTTTAGATTGGGCATCTTGGTCAGCATGGGCAAGTTGGGCTGAAGGGCCTGTCTCTGTGTTGGGCTGAAGGGCCTGTCTCTGTGTTGGACTATTGCTTTGTGAAGGTTGGTTTGCCTTTGGGATTTAGGGCAGCTCACTAGTTGGTCAATTACAGTTTGAGGAGTTAAGACACTTGACAACTAAGGTGGAGATGGAATATTTTACCAGATTGGTCCTTGTCTAAAGTCATGTAGATTTCTTTTGGTGAGAATTTTGTTCAGATAATCAAGTTTGTTACTGATTATTTGATTCAGTATTTTACGCAAGATTCTGATAAGAAAAATGGACCTCCGTATTCCACATGCTGACTCTCCTCTAAGTAAGGTCCTCTGGCATTTTGGACAACTAGTAGAAACAAAGAACTGCAAATGCTGGCTTACAAAAAAAGCCACGCAGTGCTGGAGTAAATCAACGGATCAGGCAGCATCTCTGGAGAAAAGGAACGGGTGACGTTTCGGGTCAGGACCCTTCTGAGAGTTTGCTGAAGGGTCCCAATGTGAAACATCGTCTATCCATGTTTTCCAGAGATGCTGCCTGACCTGCTGAGTTACTTCAACAATTTGTGTGGGTTTTTTTTTTAACAATACATTAGTATTTTTACAATCTACTGCTGTTTTCTCACTGCCCAGTAATTCCAACACAAAGATGCACAATTTCCTCCCTGACACAAAAGTTGTGGCTTTAAGTCACAATGTAATATATATTGTCTAATCTGCATCCTACAGTCATTATCATTAAAATAGATTCTCTATTCAACGTGACAGTATGGGCAGTACTTTTCCTTCAAATGAATATAAACTTCTTTATTTTGTCCAAGTGTGTAGGAAGGAACTGCAGGTGCTGGTTTATACCAAAGATAGACATAAAGTGCTGGAGTAACTCAGTGGGTCAGGCAGCATCTCAGGAGAAAAAGGATGGGTGTCGTTTTGGGTTGGAAGGGATTTGAGTATAAGAGCAGGGAGGTTCTACTACAGTTGTGTGGTCTCACCAAGACCCTGTACCTGGAGTATTGCGTACAGTTTTGGTCTCCTAATCTGAGGAAAGACATTCTTGCTATAGAGGGAGTACAGAGAAGGTTCACCAGACTAATTCCTGGGATGGCAGGACTTTCATATGAAGAACGACTGGATAGACTCGGCTTGTACTCGCTAGAATTTAGAAGATTGAGGGGGGATCTTACAGAAACGTACAAAATTCTTAAGGGGTTGGGCAGGCTAGATGCAGGAAGATTATTCCCGATGTTGGGGAAGTCCAGAACAAGGGGTCACAGTTTAAGGATAAGAGGGAAGTCTTTTAGGACCGAGATGAGAAAAACATTTTTTACACAGAGAGTGGTGAATCTGTGGAATTCTCTGCCACAGAAGACAGTTAAGGCCAGTTCATTGACTATATTTAAGAGGGAGTTAGATGTGGCCCTTGTGGCTAAAGGGATCAGGAGGTATGGAGAGAAGGCAGGTACAGGATACTGAGTTGGATGATCAGCCATGATCATATTGAATTGCGGTGCAGGCTCGAAGGGCCGAATGGCCTGCTCCTGCACCTATTTTCTATGTTTCCATGGAACTCTTCTTCAGACTTAAATTGTTCACGGTTCATTTTTTAAAATGCAATGTAAATATATTTTAATTACTTCCTGAAAATGGTGAAATGTTATGCATCAGTTTGAGGTTGTCATGCCATTTTTGATCTTTGAGATTTTAAAATATTTATGTAGAGTCCATGAGTAATAAACTCTCAACAATCGGTAAAAATAAAAATAATCTGCAGATGTTAGAAATCAGAAGTTAGAAATGTTGGAAAAAGCAGGTCAGACAGCATCTTTGAAAGAGAAAATGTTTCTCCTTTGTCAGAACAATTTGACATGATTACCCCCAGAATTCTCGTTATATTTCTGTAATGGCAGAATAAATTACTTTCAGACTATTTAACTTGTTTTTCTGTGACAGATTGATAATCAGCTGGCCGGAGCGATATTTCCAACAGCATTCTATCCTGTGCTCCCTCCTAAGTCTATCGCATTGGATTCAGGTGAGCTCAGTCAGTGTGTTGTAAAGAACTGCAGATGTTGGTTTAAATCAAAGATAGACACAAAATGCTGGAGTAACTCAGTCAGAAGAAGAGTCTCGACCTGAAACGTAACCCATTCCTTTTCTCCAGAGATGCTGCCTGTCCCACTGAATTACTCCAGCATTGTCAGTCAGTGTGTTTATCTATAAATAACATTATAAATCTTTATATTTTATATTTGCTCTCTTTAGAACCAAAACCATTTGTTGACATAAGTATCATCACAAGATTTAATGAACACAGTCAAGTGACACAGTTCAAGTGAGTAAAATGTCTATACTCCTGGTGGAGTTGTTCAATCTACTGATGCAGTTTTTAAACATTAAATAATCCACATAGTCTGGGGATCTGGATACAGATTGTCCTGTTTATTGTTAATGTGGCCAGACGCTGCGAAGAGCTGGCCAAGTAATTTTACACAGGGACTCATTGAATTTTACTGCAAGTCATTAGGCCCCATAGTTCAATTTAGACTTGCTACACAATCCCCGCTTTCCTTCAGATCGCCCAAACACTTTTCCAGTTCAGATTAGTTCCAATTTAATTTATTGTCACGTGTACCAAGGTACAGTGAAAAGCTTTTGTTGCAGAAAGACATGATTACAATCGATTTTACAATCGAGCCATCCTTTACAGTGTAGGCGATACATGATAAGGGAAGGAACATTTAGGCAGCTGCAAGGTAAAACAACCAGTACTGCCAATCACCCCCCGGACTGAGAAAATCGTTTGCTATGGCCTTCAAGGAAGACGCATTTCGCCTATTTCCAATGACAATTAAAATTGCTGAATCTGATACATCCATAGAATAACTGCCTCACCCTGCTTTGAGCTTCTCCACCCGCTAAGTTTCTCCAGCATTTTTGTCTACAGTCTGATCAAAGATAGTCTGAGTGTCTCCTACGAGATAGATAGTAGGTCAGGACTTCTCTGTGGTTGTGGTAGTATAGTTCAGTTGCCTGATAACAGCTTGGAAGAAACTGTCCCTGTATCTGGAGGTGTGCGTTTTTACAGTTCTATACCTTTTGTCCGATGGGAGATGAGTAATGACTTTACCTCCCCGCCCCCACCACCCCTTGGATGTCTCAGATTAAGGATAAAACTAAGATAGCTTTACAGGACCTTTGGTCAGGCATATTTGGTTAGGATTCATTAATATTTGGAGCATTGAGTGCAGTTCTGGTCATCCCACTACAGGAAGGATGAGTGTGGATTTTAGAAAGGGTGCAGAGGAGGTTTACAGAATGCTGCTTCGATTGGAGGATATTAATTATAAGGAGAGGGTGTTGCCAGGACTAGAGGGTCTGAACTGTAGGGAGACGTTGAGTGGGCTCAGACTCTATTCCTTGGAGCGCAGGAGGATGAGGGGTGATCTTATAGAGGTGTATAAAATCATCAATGGAATAGATTTGGTAGATGCAGAGTCTCTTGCCCAGAGTAGGTGATTCGAGGACCAGAGGACTTAGGTTTAAGGTGAAGAGCAAAAGATTTAATAGGAATCTGAGGGGTAGCTTTTTCACACAAAGGATGGTGGATGTATGGAACAAGCTGTCAGAGGAGGTAGTTGAGGCTGGGACTATCCCAACATTTAAGAAACAGTTAGACAGGTACATGGATAGGACAAGTTTGGTGGGATATGGACCAAATGCAGGCAGCTGGGACTAGTGTAGCTGGGTCATGTTGTCCAGTGTGGGTAAGTTGGGCCGAAAGGCCTGTTTCCACACTGCATCACTATGACTCGATGAGAGCTGAGTGGAGACCCGAGGGGTATATAAAATTATGAGATATGGTAGACACTCCTGAAACTTTTTTCCCCAGGGTGGACATGGCGAGAGAGGTAAAGTTTAAAGGAGAAATGTGGGGCGCTTGTATATGCAGAGGATGGTGGGTGCCAGGGATGGTGGTGGAGGCAGGTATTACAGTGGAGTTTAAAATGCTCACACGGATATGCAGGGAATGGAAGCTTGTGCAGGCAGATGAGAAATATTATCTTGGTAACACGTTTGGTACTGACATTGTGAGGCAAAGGTCCAGTTCCTGGGCTGCACTGTTTGGTGTTCTATTTGCCGGTCACCTCCTTCCCTTCCTGTTATTCAGACAAAAATACTCCGTACTTCCTTGTGCTCTTTAATGGTGTTTATCGACATTCCTCCTGCACTGCCTCTCCATCAGTGTTCAGATGGTGCCCAGTGATAGCCTGCAGCTCACAAGCAATAACTTCTCATTCAAAGGTACACAAAAATGCTGGAGAAACTCAACGGGTGCAGCAGCATCCATAGATAGATGCTGCTGCACCCATTGAGTTTCTCCAGCATTTTTGTGTACCTTCGATTTTCCAGCATCTGCAGTTCCTTCTTAAACGCTTCTCATTCAACGTCGAATTTTGCTGTCAGCAAGGATCTATACCTTGTTCCTATTTATTTCTAGTTGACACCAATATCTAACAGAGTCATTATTCACCTTATACTGCTGATGCCCACTCTGCCTTACAATTACATCTCTGGTCCTCTCCATTACCTTTTTAGTCTAAAACAATCAACAGCTGAGTAGCTGGAAGTTTTCTCCAATTGATTCATTGCAAACCAAATGTAATTTTCTCCATCTTTTATCTTTTTCCCCTGAACCATGTCCCTGTTCCTGACATCTTTCTGTGAATGGATAAGGCCACTAAATGCTGGAAACATTCGGCCGATTGTGAATAGCGTTAATATTTCAGGTTGATAGTTTAATACTGATTTATGTTTGAGGGTGGTGCGGTGGCACACCGGTAGAGTTGTTGCCTCACAGCGCCAGAGACCCGGGTTTGATCCTGACTACAGGTGCTGTCTGTACGGAGTTTGTACGTTCTCCCTGTGACCTGCGTGGATTTTCACCAAGATCTTCGGTTTCCTCCCACACTCCAAAGACGTGCAGGTTTGTAGGTTAATTGGATTGGTATAAATGTAAAATTGTCTCCAGTGTGTGTAGGGCAGTGTTAATGTGTGGGGATCGCTGGTCTGTGCGGACACGGTGGGCCGAAGGGCCTGTTTCCGCGTTGTATCTCAAAACTAATCTTAAGGTCATCTGTTACACCTTTGTGTCACTTTGAGATCTCAATTAAAACAAAACCCATCCAGGTTGGACAGTCAAGACATTGTGATGTGCCCTTATTCTATTCCTGAAGTAGACATTTTGCAAAGTATCTGGATCTTTATTACCAAGCTTTTTTACACAACATCGTTGACTTCATTTCCCTTTCAGATACTTCATGGTCTTGATTCAGGAAATGGCGGTGAAGATTGACCAGGGATTTCTCAACGCACTGATTACACTGTTTACTCCAGCTTCAGACCTGGTGGGAACCCAGAAGGTAAGTTCAGCACAATGATTATTCTTGGTAACGTTGCTGCGTTCACATTCACTCACAATCATCGCGGCACAGCTGCATTAAACAGCTGTTTCATTTTTAGGGTTTTCCTCTTGCTAAAATTGCCCGTTCTATCATTTAGCGCAACTTAAGTGGGTGAAAGGTGTTGCCAATACCTATGAACACAACTTATTTGGCTTCCTAAAGCTCACGGACTCCACCTGAATCTCTTGATGTGGTCATTATTTTAGTTAGTAGGGGTAAAGAAAATGATTGCCGTGACCAGCTTTTTGGGAAATGTAGGTTAACCAAGATGCATGCCAGACTTGAGGGATTACAGGAGTCTCAGGGCTATTTAGCCTTTAGGTGGTGAGTGAAGTCTGCATGGAAAGGAGAGTGCTTTGTTGTTTGTGACGGTGTTCGTCGAGCAGTTGTTGTTGTGAGATGTGAACCAAAACACATTTAGTTCATTATTACGAGGGCACTAAGAGTGCAATGAGTACAGTGTGCAGCCACACTTTTGTAGGAATCCCAACATTGTATACCAGCCCGACTTGAGAGCCAAGATGCTAGGATTTTGTATCTAGGGTCAATGGGAATATTGTGAATCATACCTCCTCCATCCGATCGTCACAGAGACACCACGAAAAGTGCACCTCGAGTCACGGCGCCCCTTTGCCACGCAAGCCCAAGAGCTGCTTTGCACAACACTGGCTGGCGTTTCTAAGGCCGCCTGGGTCAAGACGAGATGGAGAGACCAGTGGAAGTCAGCGGAACCATCTAGGCTACACCAGTACATCAATAACCCCATGGACATACCCTGGCCAGGACCTGCCCCAAAAGCAGTGGACAACCCTCCACCGCTTGAGGACAGGCGTCAGACGCTATGGAGTAGCGATGAAGAGGTGGGGCCTCGAGGACAGCGCCTCCTGTGAGTGTGGGGACCCAACACAGACAGTGGAGAACAGTCACCAGTTGCCCCAAACACCGGCCACCGAATGGTGAACGAGGTCTGATTGACCTGGACGATGACACGTTGGCCTGGCTCGCCTCAACGGAGCTGCAGGTCTAAAAGACACACGACAGAAGAAGAAGAAGAAGAAGAAGGAGTATTGTCATTGAATCATATCCATACTCGTTTAAACACATTTCACATGCAAATTTGTCGCATTCGGCAAGTCAAGTCACTTTTATTTCTGTAGCACATTTAATAAACAACTCTCATTGACCAAAGTGCTTTACATTGGTGGAGGTACTAACGTTATACAACAGTGGTTCATAGATTAAGTACATACATAAATACATACATATAGCCCTCCCTCAAAGGACGTGTTGGCATTCTTGGCATTCTCTGTACAATACCATAGAAACTCAGACAGTTACATATTTTATAGCTTTAAGGTGAGAGGGGCAAAGATTAAAGGAGATGTTCTGGGCAAGTTTTTCAACACAGCGGGTGGTGAGTGCCAGGAACTTGCTGCCAGGAGTGGTGGTGGAGGGAGATACAGTAGTGGCATTTAAGGGACATGTGGATATGCAGATGGTTATGCAGATAATGGAGGATTATGGATGTAGAAACAAAGAACTGCAGATACTGGTTAATGCACAAAGGAACTCAAAGTGCTGGAGTAACTCAGCAAGTCAGGGAGCATATGTGGAGAGAAGGAATGGGTGACATTTCTGATCAAGACCCTTCTTCAGACTGTGACACTTCTTCAAACCAAAGCGTTTGAATCTCAACTCAGCGGGACAGGCAGCATCTCTGGAGAGAAGGAATGGGTTACGTTTCGGGTTGAGACCCTTCTTCGGACTGGTTAGGGATAAGGGAAATGAGAGATATAGACGGTGATATGGAGAGATAAGGAACAATGAATGAAAGATATGCAAAAAAGTAACGATGATAAAGGAAACCGGCCATTGTAAACTGTCTGTAGGGTGAAAATGAGAAACTAGTGCGACTTGGGTGGGGGAGGGATAGAGAGAGAGGGAATGCCGGGGCTACCTGATGTGAGAGAAATCAATATTCATACCACTGGGCTGTAAGCTGCCCAAGCAAAATATGAGATGCTGTTCCTCAAATTTGCGTTTAGCCTTACTCTTGACAATGGAGGAGACTGAGGACAGAAAGGTCTGTGGGAATGGAAAGGAGAAATAAAGGAGAAGGACACTTTAGAGGTGAAAACTATCCTTTGGATGAAACGGTTATAGTAGCACTAATGTAGTGTGGCCATTGCTTAATATTTTAATTGCTTCCTTGCACAATAATTGTATCGCACCAGGAAATGATAAGATTATTTTGTTGTTTCTGGTTTCTTTTGTAGACTAGTTTGATAGACCGAGATATGGAATCGATAAAGGCGGAATTGATAGAAACATCTATAACTGATGCCTCGAGCCTGAGTTTCTTTGAGTATTTTCACATCTCACCAATCAAGGTAAAGGGATTGACTCTTTGTCGATTTGATACAGAATTAAAGTTTGTTTACAGCATCTATGTTTAGTTTAAAGATACAGCGCCGAAACAGGCCCTTCAGCCCACCGTATCTGCACTGACCAATAATGTGAAACTGCATCATCTATTAGTTCAGAGAAGAAGCGTGGAAACAGGCCCTTCAGCCCATCATGTCCTCACCGACCAGCGATCCCTACACAATACAATCCTACACACACAAGGGGCAATTTTCATTTGTACCAAACCAATTAACCTGCAAACTTGTATGTCTTTAGAGTGTGGGAGGAAACTGAAGCTCTCAGAGAAAACCCACGCAGGTCACGGGGAGAAGGTACAAACTCCATACAGACGGCATCAGTAGTCGGTATCAAACCCGGGCCTCTGGCGCTGTAAGGCAGCATCTTTACTGATGCATTGCTGTGCCTCTCAGATAGATTGTATTAATAATATGCTAGTATTAATCTCATTCATATTTGTTTCTCTTTTTGCATAACTGTGTTAATTGTGATAACACAGCTTTGATTTGTTTTCCCTCTTGCATATAAATATTACATTTGTCAGCTGAAGTTTTGTTCTTTATCAAAGTTTGCTCTAGCACTGAAGGCTTTGCCTAAATATTAGAAAATTGAACCGTTGCCACTGATGATTTTTTATTCATTACTTCGAAAGACAGGAAAATTGGAGGCAATGTTATACTTGGCCAGGGTACAATTTCCACATTGCTAACTAAAGCTCAGTCACTAGTGTAATGAAAATTGCTGTTGAATAAATTAATAGAGTTATATAGCATGACCCAACATGCCCATGTCAGCCAAGATGCCCCACCTGCTCATGTTTGGCCTATATCCATGTAAACCTTTCCTATCCATGCTTCTATCCAAATGTATTTTTGGATAAACTAAACTAAACCAATTGTAGAAACAAGGAACTGCAGATGCTGGATTAGACCAAAGATAGACACAAAGTGCTGGAGTAACTCAGTTGGTCAGGCAGCATCTCCGGAGAAAAAGGATGGGTGATGTTATGGGTTGGGACGCTTCCTGGGGGGGGGGGGGGGGGGGGGGTGAATAGATGGAGGCGAGAAAAGTCCATGACCAACCAGAGCTGGACACAAATTACCTCCGGCAAGGCGGTGCCCTGATAGGCCCATTGTTGGCTAGGTATGATCTCAAGGTGTGATCTCAAGAGGGATACAATATGGAGAGCAGTGGAACTGGTAAAATGACTAGGGTGGGGGGAGGGGGGAGGGGAGTGGCCGTTACTTAAAATTGCAGAATTCAATGTTCATGCTGCTGGGTTATAAGCAACCCAAGTGAAATATGAGGTGCTGTTCCACCAATTTGTGTGTGACCTCAATCTGGCTCAATCAGGACAAAGGTCAGAATGGGAAGGGGTTGAAATTGTTGGCAACCAGGAGATCCTGGAGGCAGACTGAGCACAAGTGTCCAGCGAAACAGTCGCCAAGTCTATGTTTGGTCTCGCCAGTGTACAGGACCCAACCAAACTAAATGTTGTTATAGTACCTGCCTTAGCTACTTGCTCTGGCAGCTCATTACATGTACCCACCACTTCTATTAAATCTTTCACCTCTCGCCTGAAACCTATATCCCCTGGTTCTTGATTAATCTAGTAGAAACACGGAACTACAGATGCTGGTTTACACAAAAGGGCACAGGGTTACTCTAGCATTTTGTGTCTATCCTTGTTTCTGCATTTGAATCTGAGAATTATTGAGTTTCCATAAAAATGTCACCTCCACCTTTCTACAAGCTTATCAAAAGCATATTCCTACTGGATTCTATTTGTCGCAAGTTGATTGTAGTCATTCTGTTCTTTTCTAACAGTTGCATCTAAGCTTGTCTTTGGATTCGGGAGGCGAGGAGTCACGAGGTACAAAGCAGGAAGCAATGCGACTCCAGACGATCCATGTTTTGCTCACAAGCATTGGAGCAACATTAACAGACGTTGATGACCTGATCTTTAAGTAAGCAGCTCAAGCTATCCTAACATTTGGGGTAGTTTGTCCCACAATATCTTTTAATGCTGAAATTTGGGGGGATAGCTGTCTGATGAACGTAACTCTATTTATTTTAATACCTTTATAATATTGCAGAAATGTACATGCTGATGAGAAATTAATTTCTCTGCAGTAAACATGCAATTATGGAGGAGTGAACAGCCACATTTGAATTTAATGAGGTAGAAGAACAAATGGAAGAGTTGTACAAGATAAAAGCAGCAATATGGTCAACAGGATAGTACAGAAGTAAAGAAAATGACCACCACGTTTCATTTCTTCAGGGTTGAAATAAAAATCAGTCAAGAAATATTAAACAAAAGAGGTGGAAGTTTAAGGAGAGACAGTAATAAGAGTAACTCAGCAGGACAGGCAGCATCTCTGGAGAGAAGGAATGGGTGACGTTTTGGGCCGAGACCCTTCTTCAGTCTGGTTAGGGATAAGGGAAACGAGAGATATAGACGGTGATGTGGAGAGATAAACAACAGTGAATGAAAGATATGCAAAAAATGGATCTACTGTATCCGTTGTTCAAGATGTGGATTCTTATACATCGGCTGGGCGATCATTTCGCGGAACACCTTCACTCAGCCCGCGTGAACCAACCTGATCTCCCGGTTGCTGGACACTTTAATTCTCCTTCCCATTCCCACACAGACCTTTCTGTCCTCGGTCTCCTCCATTGTCAGAGTGAGGCTAAACACAAAGTAGTGGAACAGCATCTCATACTTTGCTTGGGCATCATACAGCCCAGTGGTATGAATATTGATTTCCCTCACGTCAGGTAGTCCCGGCATTCCCTCTCTCTCTCTCTATCC
Source organism: Leucoraja erinaceus (assembly GCF_028641065.1). NCBI lineage: Eukaryota > Metazoa > Chordata > Chondrichthyes > Rajiformes > Rajidae > Leucoraja > Leucoraja erinaceus. The sequence goes on along the minus strand of NC_073412.1, from coordinate 13,898,807 downwards.
CTCCCCCACCCAAGTCGCACTAGCTTCGCGTTTTCAGCCTACAAACAGCTAACAATGGCCTGGTTCCTTTATCATCGTTACTTTGTTGCATATTTTTCATTCATTATTCTTTGTCTCTGCACATCACCGTCTATATCTCTCGTTTCCCTTGCCCCTAACCAGTTCGAAGAAGGATCTCGACCCAAAACGTCACCCATTCCTTCTCTCCAGAGATGCTGCCTGTCCCACTGAGTTATTCCAGCATTTTGTGTCTACCTTTGGTTTAAACCAGCATCTGCAGATCCTTCTCACACTGTAAAAAGAGTGACTGGTCTCATCCATGAAGGGTTTTAAACTGCAATTTAAAGGATGAAAGGTGATTTATTTGTTTTGATCGTTGAGACCAAAGTGCTCAATCAGATGGACCACTGAAATAAATGGACTATTGCTTTCAAGTTTCAGCTAAATCTTTGATTTATCTTTCTTGGGATGAGATTCACAATTAGGGACTTCTGAATTGACTTCCCATTAATGTCACCCAATCTGCTAGGTGTCTGGTAAAGTTTTTGTTTTTATTTCAGTTTTTCTGCAGTTGCTTTCTTTTTTATCTTCTGTAAATGTAGAGTAAGGACCAGAGAATGTTGGAGTATTGAAATCTGAAGGAACCAATGGCATGGATAAGGATTTGAGGAGAATAGGAGCCAGTTGAGGCTGAGACGGTGGTTGGGCTGTAGTTAAGATTCAAGTGCCTGGTTGTTGATGAGAAGATGCTGTTCTGGAGCCAGGAGGCAATAGCTCTCAAACTCTTGTACCTTCATCCCAATGGTAGCCGAGAGCGTGGCCAGGCTTGCGTGTTTAGTTTATTGTTGTCATGTGTGTCAAGGTACATTGAGAAGCTTTTGTTGCGTATTATCCTGTCAAAGAGAATATTATACATGATTACAATTAAGCCACCCACAGTATACAGATCAGTGATAAAGGGTACAGCATTTAGTGCAAGATAAAGTCTGAATAAAGATAGTTAAAAGATCTCCACTGAGATATATGGGAGATCAGAACCACACTCTAGATGGAGAGAGGACACCATACTCAATAGATAATATGATAAACAAACAAAAAATATGTCTAATGAATAAAAAACCCACATAGTACAAAACTGTACTACATTCATGAATGAGTGTCCTTAAACATTTGCTGTTACCATTTTCAAAGAAATGAAAGTGATTTTCTTGGGTTCCAGGCTTGCCTTCTTCGAAACTAAATGTCAATTCTACAGGAGAGACCAGTTGATGTTGGCAGCAGGGAGACATTATGGAGAACAAGTAAGTACTTTCTCTCTCCAATTGTCCTGCAGTTTACTTCAACTCTGAGAATGATCACTTAGCTGATGGATAAATGGCCACAGGTGCTGGCATTCCTGATGCTTTCCCCTCATGCCTGCTGTGAGTCAATGCTCTTGGTTAACGTTAGGCCAAACGCGAGTAAATGGGACTAGCTTTGATTGGACAACATGGATGAGTTGGGCCGAAGAGCCTGTTTCCGTGCTGTATAAGTGTGAGAGAAAACTGTTGCGCTTCCTGTCAAACCGTATACTAACCAGTGGGCTCCTCTAATCCATCCATGTGAAGGTAGATGGCACCAAGATTATACTAACTGTTTGTGAGTGGCAGTAGAGCTCTTTCCCTAGTGTAGCATAGAACTAGTGTTTAGGTGATTGCTGGTCGGCACGGACTCGGTGGGCTGAAGGGCCTGTTTCCTCGCTGTATCTCAAAAGTCAACTAAACTAAAGGTAGAAATGCCACATAGACAGCACCAGAGGCCAGGATTTAGACTGGGTCACTGGAATTGAGAGGCAGTCGGGCTGTGTGTGAAACAGCCTTGTCTCTCATAGTGCTCCGGCCTTAAGCCTGGGCAAAAAGCACTAACCAAACCCTCTCCCGCTTCCTCACAGTTTCTCAAGCAAATGTACGTACTTGTTTTGGGGCTGGATGTTCTTGGAAACCCATTTGGCCTCATCAGAGGTCTTTCTGAAGGAGTTGAAGCATTCTTTTATGAACCTTTCCAGGTAAGGCAGTGAAATTGTTATCCAACATTTTGAAAGTTTCTCCATGTTTTAATGCTCATGATACATTGGCGACTGTGATCATTCCAGGGAGCGGTTCAGGGACCAGAGGAATTTGCTGAGGGTTTTGTGATCGGAGTGAGGAGCTTGCTGGGGCACACAGTCGGTAGGTACCAGCTTTCCATTGACTCAGTCTTTGTTTAGATGCACTGCAAAGCTGATGACTATAAGTCCATTATACACCATTACCCTTCCATATCTCTATGTGTCTCCCCTGACACTTAGTCTGAATATGGGTCTTGCCCCGAAATGTCACCCATTCCTTCTATCCAGAGAAGCTGCCTGTCCCACTGAGTTACTCCAGCATCCCTGCAGCTTAAAATGACGATATTCCATACAATTCTATATATTCCATATGATATTCCATACAATTAATAACCCTGCCTATCTTCTTGTCGTTCACAGTTACTGATCTCGCATCTCTGATCTACATCCAGCTCATTAATGTAAATAGACACACAAGCAGGACAGGCAGCATCTCTGGAGAGAAGGAATTGGTCTTAAGAAGGTTCTTGACCCGAAACGTCACCCATTCCTTCTCTCCTGAGTTACTCCAGCACTTTGTATGTCTTTAAATTATTAGCTCTCATTAAGGAGCTCCTCATTTACTTAATAGCATGACAACAGAGATGCTGTCTGTCTCGCTGAGTTACTCCAGCAGTTTGTGTCTATCTTCAGTGTAAACCAGCATCTGCAGTTCCTTCCTACACTATAAAGTCCATATTTTTCGGATAGTTTCAGAATCGGTCATTCACGGATTTGAAACTTGTGTACAGCCCCAACACTGCTGCAGAATAACAATGATCTTATTTATCTCCAGGTGGTGCAGCTGGTGTGGTGTCGAGAATCACCGGCTCAGTTGGCAAAGGTTTGGCTGCTATCACAATGGATAAAGAGTATCAGCAGAAGCGGAGGGAAGAAATGAACCGTCAACCCAAGGACTTTGGAGACAGTTTGGCCAAAGGGGGAAAAGGCCTGATACGGGTAAGTCAAGTTCCTCATATTAAAAGAAAACTCCCTGAAGGGGGGAACTTTATGGACTGTTAATTACAAACATTAGGAACAGCAGTGGAGATGGTCTAGGTCTTTGGTCCAGTTGTGGCATTCGGGGAAACTCTGAATCCTTGCACCATCTCCTGCCTGTCCCGAGTACACTGTGGTTAACTTCTATTCTTCTCCAGTTTACAGTTAATAATCGACGCAGCATAAATTGAAATGTCTACATCTTTAGACCATGGCTGCTGGTTCTCAACTTCACAGCCACCTCGTCTCATATTTAAAAACCTCCATCGCATCCCACCCAGACCCTTTGATTTCTAATTAGTTTAATTTACTTTAGTTTAGAGATGCAGCACAGGAACAGGCCCTTCTGCCCACCGAGTCTGCACCGACCAGCGATCCCCGCACACTAAAACTATATGCTACACACTAGGAACAATTTACAATCCTTACCAAAGCCAATTAATCTACAAACCTGTACGTCTTTGAAGTGTGGGAGGAAACCAGAGCACCCGGGGAATTGTGGTCATGGGGAGAATGTACATAGTATGTACAGACAGCACCTGTAGTCAGGATCGAACCAGGGTGTTTAAGAAGGAACTGCAGATGCTGGAAAATCAAAGGTAGACAGAAGTGCTGGAGAAACTCAGCGGGTGCAGCAGCATCTAAGTAGCCAAGTAGTAAATGTTTGGGGCCAAAACCCTTCTTCAACCCTTCTTCAGAATCAGGGTCTCTGGGTGTAATGCAGCAACTCTACCGCTGAACCACCGTGCTGGAAGGTTACTGCATCTACAAAACTGTAGTGATATTGTAACCACTATCAACCAAACTATGAAGTCTTTCTTGCTGACTATCATTGTAATTGCTTTTGTTGCTTGTCCTTGCTATGAATCCGTATGTGCCCTGACATGCAATGCTGTTTTGAACTGACAAGGTGTAGAGAGTGATGGCCATTGTGACACTCATGACTGACCAGACCAGTCTCACTGGTGTGCATTTATTGTATCTATCATCATGCATACTGTTACACTATGAGCTTCACACGCACAAGAAATGTCATTGCACTCTGGAGGTGCACACATCTGAATCTGCAATTTGCTCTCATAGAATACATGTGTAAAAATACAATTTAGGAAATACAATTCTTCAATCAGGGCCTTCATGTAATGGGCAGGGTGGCACAGTGGTAGAGTTACTGCCTCACAGCGCCAGAGACCCAGGTTCGATCCTGACTACAGGTGCTGTCAGTACGTAGTATATACATTCTCCCCGTGACCTAAGTGGGTTTTCTTCAAGATCTTTCGTTTTCTCCCACACTCCAAAGACGTGCAGGTTTGTAGGTTAATTGCCTTGGTATAAATGTAAAATTGTCCCTAGTGTATGTAAGGTACTGTTAATGTGCGGGGATCGCTGGTCGGTGCGGACATGATGGGCCGAAGAGCCTGTTTCCACGCTTCTCTGAACTAAATTAAACTAATAGATAAGGTTTAAGAAGGAACTGCAGATGCTGGAGAATCAAAGGTCCACAAAAAAGCTGGAGAAACTCAGCGGGTGCAGCAGCATCTATGGAGCGAAGGAAATAGGCAACGTTTCGGGCCGAAACCCTTCTTCAGACTAGATAATGCAGCTTCATATTATTGAAAATCATTATAATCACCATTTTTGTAGGAAGACCCTCCGCTTGTCCCAACTGCTCCACCATGTAATGCAAGGCACAAACACACCCTGTACTGTACCAATCACAAACACAATATTTGCCAGTGAGACTATCTACAGCCGCCGCCTAGTGGAGAGAAAGAATGTGACAAAGACATAACAGTTGCCCGGCAGAGGATGCATTGCTTCATTAAATTCAAGAGTCAAGTGAGTTTATTGTCATGTGTCCCAGATAGGACAATGAAATTCTTGCTTTGCTTCAGCACAACAGAATATAGTAAGCATAAATAAATACAGAACAGATCAGTGTGCACCATATACCAATGAATATGCCTTTCCAATATATATAACCTACCACTTCCATAAGCTCATTCCACACCGCTACCACTCTCTGAGTAAAGAAGTTCCCCCTCATATATAAACTTCTGTCCCTTATTCTGAAGTCATGTCCTCTTGTTTGATAAAGGGAAAAAGCTACATCAACTCTGTCTATATCATTTTAAAGACCTCTATCAGGTCCCCCCTTAACCTTCTGCGCTCCAGAGAATAAAGACCTAACTTATTCATCCTATCTCTGTAACTTAGTTGTTGAAACCCAGGCAACATTCTAGTAAATCTCCTCTATACTCTCTATTTTGTTGCAATGGGCGACCAAAATTGTATTAATGTTCAATGCCTTGTTTTTTTACATCCCAGATTCTATACTCAAGTAGTTGAGTTTAATAATATATATATAACACGTAAATAAACTGATAAAGTGCTATCGGCTATTAATGTTCAGAGTTTTGTTTGAGGAGTTTAATAGTCAGATGGCTGTGGGGAAGGTGCTATTCCTGAACCTGGATGTTGCAGATTTCAGGCTCCTGTACCTTCTACCTGAAGGCAGGTGGAGATGAGTGAGTGGCCAGGATGGTGTGGATCATTAATGATGCTGGCAGTCTTTTTGAGGCAGTGACTGCGATAGATCCCCTCGATGGTCGGGAGGTCAGAGCCGATAATGGACTGGGCAGTGTTTACAACTTTTTGCAGTCTTTTCTGCTCCTGGGTGCTCAAGTTGCCGAACCAAGCCACGATGCAACCGGTCAGCATGCTCTCTACTGTGCACCTGTAGAAGTTCGCGAGAGTCCTCCTTGACAAACCGACTCTCTGTAATCTTCTCAGGACGTAGAGGCGCTGATGTGCTTTCTTTATAATTGCATCAGTGTTCTCGGACCAGGAGAGATCTTCAGAGATATGCACACCCAGGAATTAGAAGCTCTTGACCCTCTCCACCATCGACCCGTTGATATAAATGGGACTGTGGGTCCCCATCCTAACCCTTCCAAAGTCCACAATCAATTCCTTGGTTTGGCCGAAGAACGGTCGCGACCCAAAACATCAACCATTCCTTCTCTCCTGAGTTACTCCTGCACTTTATGTCTATCTTCAGTTTAAACCAACATCTGCAGTTCCTTCCTACACAGGTCATTCACGTACTTTACACAGAGCAAGACTCCCACCAACGATCCTTGTGGGACACAGCGAGTCACAAAAACAGCCTGTCCATTTATCCTCTAACTCCTATTGACGTCGGCTTTAGATCCAGTTTAATAACTTGCCTGGATCCCTTGTGCCCTAACCTTTTCACCTAGTCTCCCATGTGGAACTTTGTCAAAGACCTCACTAAAGTCCACATAACTGCCCTGCCCTCACCAATGTTTTGAAGATGTAACAAGGAAAATGGACAAGGGAGAGCCAGTGAATGTAGTGTACCTGGACTTTCAGAAAGCATTTGATAAGGTCCCACATAGGAGATTAGTGGGCAAAATTAGGGCACATGGTATTGGGGGTAGAGTGCTGACATGGATAGAGAAGTGGTTGGCAAACAGGAAACAAAGAGTAGGGATTAACGGGTCCCTTTCAGAATGGCAGGCAGTGACTAGTGGGGTACCGCAAGGCTCGGTGCTGGGACTGCAGCTATTTACAATATACATCAATGATTTGGATGAAGGGATTCAAAGTAACATTAGCAAATTTGCAGATGACACAAAGCTGGGTGGCAGTGTGAACTGTGAGGAGGATGCTATGCGAATGCAGGGTGACTTGGACAGGTTGGGGAGTGGGCAGATGCATGGCAGATTAAGTTTAATGCGGATAAATATGAGGTTATCCACTTTGGTAGCAAAAACAGGAAGGCAGATTACTATCTAAATGGCGTCAAATTGGGAAAAGAGCCAGAACAACAGGATCTGGGGGTCCTTGTACATCAGTCTATGAAAGTAAGCATGCAGGTGCAGCAGGCAGTGAAGAAAGCGAATGGCATGTTGCCCTTTATAACAAGAGGAATCAAATATAGGAGCAAAGAGGTCCTTCTGCAGTTGTACAGAGCCCTAGTGAGACCACACCTGGAGTATTGTGTGCAGTTTTGGTCCCCTAATTTGAGGAAGACATTCTTGCTATTGAGGGAGTGCAGCGTAGGTTTACAAGGTTAATTCCCAGGATGGCGGGACTGTCATATGCTGAGAGAATGGAGCAGCTAAGCTTGTACACTCTGGAGTTTAGAAGGATGAGAGGGATTCTCATTGAAAAATATAGATTGTTAAGGGCTTGGACATGCTAGAGGCAGGAAACGTGTTCCCGATGTTGGGGGAGTCCAGAACCAGGGGCCACAGTTTAAGAATAAGGAGTAAGCCATTTACAACGAAGACGAGGAAACACTTTTTCTCACAGAGAGTGGTGAGTCTGTGTAATTCTCTGCCTCAGATGGTGGTGGAGGCTGGTTCTCTGGATGCTTTCAAGAGAGAGCTAGATAGGGATCTTAAAAATTGCAGTCAGGGGATATGGGGAGGAGGCATAAACGGGGTACTGATTGGGGTTGATCAGCCATGATCACATTGAATGGCGGTGCTGGCTCGAAGGGCCGAATGGCCTACTCCTGCACCTATTGTCTATTGTCTAGTACCTCGTCAAAGAATTCAATTAAATTGAACAGATAGTCTCTGCCTTTGACAAAACAGTCTGAAGACAGTCTCGACCCGATATGCCATCCATTCCTTTTCTCCAGAGATGCTACCTGACCAGCTGGGTTACTCCAGTATTTTGTGTCAAGCCATCTCAGGTTAGTCCCTGCCTTTCCAAATGATCATTAATCCTCTCCCTCAGATTTTTTTTTCCAGTGTCTTCCCTCTTGTATTGACACTTTATACTTTTTTTCTCAATGCTCAAAGAAGCTAAAATGACCCAGTTCCGTACTGGCTCAATTGGCGGATTTCATCGCGCCAAACAATAATTTATAAATATTTGTTCTTTCAGGGTGTATTGGGAGGATTTACAGGAATCATCACCAAGCCAGTCGAAGGTATGTTTGTTCCCATTGGAAATGTGACAAATAGATTATTTTAAATAATATTGCGATAAATTGTTAACTCTTGTTAAAGAGCTCCTCATTATTGAATATATTGAGTAGCATGACCACGGTTACTGCCAGTTACTCTGGAAAGAACTTTCATGTATCAGGGGGGTTGTTGAAAGACTTAATGCTAATGCCTGACTTGGGAGAAGTCTTATTGTAGTATATGACCTGGCGAAAATAGACCAATAGGTCATTGCACACCCCGCCAGGGGGGAGGCATTCAACGGGAAAATAATTTCTGGGCTTAATGTGTTCCCATAAGGAACCTGGGATGACATGGGATATCAAGGTTTTAATAAATTATATAAAATATTGTCAAACAGCACAGAAACAGGCCCTTCGGCCCAACTTGCCCATGCCAACCCAGATCCCCCATCTACACTAGTCCCACCTGCCTGCATTTGGCCCATATCCCTCTAAACTTTTCCTATCCAATAACCTGGCCAAATGTTTTTTAAATGCTGTTATAGTTGATTAGTTGATTGTTATGTAGATTTGTGCGGGTGTCAGGGGTTATGGGGAGAAGGCAGGAGAATGGGGTTAGGAGGGAGAGATAGATCAGCCATGATTGAATGGCGGAGTAGACTTGATGGGCCAAATGGCCTAATTCTATTCCTATGACATGATGTTAGTACCTGCCTCAACTACCTAGTCATTCTTTATACCAACCTCCGCTGTTGGGCAGGATAAGAAAACTGCCCCTGGGAAGGCCGTGAAGGTGTATCGGACATGAAGTGAGGTATCTGAACCAGAACCACAGAGGGAAAAGAGGGAACACAAAGTTTCATTGGTGAACCATGTTAAGGAAATCCCAAAGCATGTGGATTGAAGGGGCAGCTTCTCTGCTGTTTGTATTATTTGTAACGCGTTAATGATTCATCTGAAAATGTTGGTGGCCTGATTTGTACGTTTGCAGATGGTATATGGAGTTTATATGGAGTTGGTGTGCGGTGCTGCATTTTATGAGGTCAAATCTAAGAGGAAAGTATCAAAATATGATCTTCATGGAGATCGTGGGGTGCAATCCCCAGATCACTGAAAAGTGGCAAGAGAAGGGTGGTAGAGAAGGCATGCTTGCCATCATCTGTCAGGATTTTGAGAAAATTCTGAGGAACACTCAGACCTTCCATATGGAAAAGTAAGGATTAATCCACAAAGATGCGAGATCCTGTCTGACCAATTTGTATGTTGTTTTTGAAAAGGTGATAATGCTTTCTGAAGACAATGAAATTGATGTAGACTACATGAACTTCAGTTGGACAGGAAGCGCGTGACTCGTGATGTGGCACGGGGCAGTGCTGGTGCCCTTAGTGCTTTTTATACACATTAAAGATTGGATATGAACGGAGGTGATACCATCAGCGAGTTTGCAGATGATTATGAATTAGTGATGCTGGTAGAATGGAGGGTAGTCTTTTCTTAGGGGCAGCATGGTGGCGCAGCGGTAGAGTTGCATCACCTTTTAGCGCCAGAGACTCTGGTTCATTCCTGACTCTGGATGCTGTCTACGGAGTTTGTATGTGCTCCCTGTAACCACAAGTTTCTTCCCACACTGCAAAGATGTACAGGTTTGTAGGTTAATTGGCTTCTGTAAATTTTAAGTTGGCTCTAGTGTGTAAGATAATGCTGGTGTACGGGGTGATCGCTGGTCGGCCTGGACTCGATGGGCTGAAGGGCCTGTTTCCGCACTGTATCTCTAAAGTCTGAAGTGTTGGGCTGAGGGTGATTTTGAGAGCAATGAAGATAGGACTTTAATCTTTATGTGCACATTTTGAGAGGACTATCTCAGGGTAAGACAAACATAACGGATAGTTTGGTCCATCAGAGAATTGAGGGACAGTGGAACCGTGGTGTTACAATCCAAAGATTCGTAATGCAGATCAGTTGGATGAAGGGTGGAAAAGAGTACAGATTATTTACTTTCATAAAATATAAAAGAGGGAGGTCGTAGTACAATTCAACTCATCGTGATACAGCCCATTTAGTACAACTTGCCCTTGCCGACCAAGATGCCCGATCTACAGTAGTCCCACCTTCCCGCGTTTGGCCCATATCCCTCTAAATCTTTTCTATCTATGTCCCTGTCCAAATGGGATCCACAGAGATGGCTGCTTAATGGTTGGCATGGACGTTGTGCTGAAGCTTACTTTACTGCTTGCATGATCGATGACTCTAAATCACCCTGATCAATATGAAATGAGGTGGGAGCACGAGACCATTAATACATCACATTTGCTCTGCCATGTAGAGATCGCAGCTGGTCTAAGCTCAGCATTACTTTCCTGGAATAATCCCAGATTCCTTGATTCCCTTAATATCCCAAAATGTCTGAATGAATGAACTCAGCAACTGAATCTTTCCAGCCCATGTGGATGGAGTTCCAAAGATTTGCTGCCCTCCAAATTTATTTTCATTTGAATTCTAAACGACCCGTCCCTTTTATATTCTGGAGTATCTTCTCATTGCTGGAAATGAATCTGGTTCATCTTTGCAGCATAGAAACATAGAAAACATAGAAACATAGAAAATAGGTGCAAGAGGAGGCCATTCGGCCCTCACCGCCAGCACCGCCATTCATTATGATCATGGCTGATCGTCCCCAATCAATAACCCGTGCCTGCCTTCTCCCCATATCCCATAGATCCCAGCACTCTGTTTCATGTAAAACCTTACCGGGGGGAGACGTGACTGTACTCCATGTGCAGTTTCAACCAGGTCTTTCGTAATAGCAGGAAGATATCTTTACTCAAATCCTTTTGCAACAAGGTTCTGTTTCCTTCCTTATTTCTACCTGTTGTCATGGAATGCTTCATACGTACGGACAGTCGCGATCCTCTAGTCTGTCAACACCTTTCAAAACCTTGCCATTTAAAAGCAACCCAATTTTCTATCATTGTCTTCATAAAAAAGGATAGTTGGCATGGACTTGATGGGCTGAAGGGCCTAATTCAATGCTGCTTTAATCTAAACATGTGCATGGAATGGAGAGAGTGGATCACGTGCAGCAGGAGGAGATTAGGTTAACTGGGCGATTGACACAACAAGCTGGAGTAACTCAGCGGGACAGGCAGTATCTCTGGAGAGAAGGAATGAGTGACGTTGTGAGTCAAGACGCTTCTTCAGACATTATTTGGCATCATAACTTGCTATCATATTCAGTGTAGATGCAAGTCATGGAGCCTGTGGATTTATCAGCTTTCAATCCAATTAATTTTCCCAATGCTGCTTTTTTTACTAATATTAAGTTCTTTCAAATCCTTATTTAATGTAGGCCTGTTGACCACCATTTCTGGGAAGTATTCTTGTTTCTTCAGTTAATAAAATCTACCATTTCATTATTCCTTTCTGTACTTTTCCCTGTCTGTCAGTCCCAGTCTGAAGATGGGTCTCGACCCGAAACGTCACCCATTCCTTTTCTCCAGAGATGTTGCCTGTCCCGCTGAGTTACTCCAACATTTTTGTGTCTATCTTCGGTTTAAAGCATCATCTGCAGTTACTTCCTATTAATGTTTTCTTTTTACCTATTTATACATCCTTCTTCAGTTAGTTCTTGTTACTGGGGTATATTTCTTTCCAGTGCCAATGTCTTTGTTCTCAAGCTAGTTTCCAAGGCTCATACTTGGTAATTTGCAATGTTTTAAAGGCATTGGTTTTGTAATTAAACAAATCATTTTCAATGTCTATATACAAAATTCATTATATTATGATCACTCTTCCCCAAAGACCCTCATTGTGCAGAGCAGGTCTAAGTGTCATATTTTATAATTGGTTCCCCAGCATGCTGACTTCAACAATAGTTGTGAGTGCAATCTAGTAATCTGTTCATCACTCTATTGCTGTTGATTCATAGAAACATAGAAAATGGGTGCAGGAGTAGGCCATTCGGCCCTTCGAGCCAGCACCACCAGTCAATATCATCATGGCTAATCATTCAGAATCAGTACCCCATTTCTGCTTTCTCCCCATAATCCCTTGATTCCATTAGCTTGAAGAGCTATATCTCTTGAAAACATCCAGTGAATTGGCCTTCTGTGGCAAAAAATTCCACAGATTCACAACTCTCCGGGTGAAAAAGTTTTTCCTCAACTCGGTCCTAAATGGCCTACCCTTTATTCTTAAACTGTGTCCCCTGGTTCTGGTCTCCCCCAACATCGGGAATATTGTTCCTGCATCTAGCCTGTCCCATCCCTTAATCATTTTATATGGTTCAATAAGATCCCCTCCCATCCAGTGAATACAAGCCTAGTCAGCAAATTCGGTTTTGCCAGTCTCGTTGTAAAGTCCACAATGGAGAACTTGTCCTTATTACCTCTTCCTTCTGGACATTGCGTTCATACCACCAAAGACAGCCCCTTGAGGGGTTAAACATCATTCCTTGACGTGGTGAACAGCAGCACCCCTTATGTTGGTCACAATCAGTGTGGAGAATGTGTGAACCTTGCTCGATATAATGTGCTTCCTGTTTGGAAACCATCCAGGCTGCATTTGGCTGTGTATAACATTGATATCTTTGCACTCTGTACCATCGCACCAGCTTTTATTATCTGGTAATAAAAGTTCAGCTGCAGAGCGCGATAATCTGGTTTAAAAAAAAGACGTTTGTGTGTGAGCAATCAATGTGTTGCAATTTCCCCGACAGGTGCGAGGAAGGAAGGTGCAGCTGGTTTCTTTAAAGGAGTGGGCAAAGGTCTGGTGGGAGTGGTGGCGAGGCCGACCGGCGGCATCATTGACATGGCAAGCAGCACATTCCAGGGAATCAAAAAGTAAGACTCGCTGCTCCATCGCAATTTATCCAAACGATACGTGTTCTGAGCAGGACTTGGCCGGCTGGCCCCTAACGTCATTCCCTCTAACATTCCCACAGATCTGAAGAAGGGTCTCGACCCGAAACGTCAACCATTTCTTCTATCCAGAGATGCTGCCTGTCCCGCTGAGTTACTCCAGCGTTTTGTCTATCATCAATATAAACCAGCACCTGCAGTTCCTTCCTACACCCTCGAGCCTTGCACAGCATTCCTGCCTGTCCCCAAATCCTTTTTCCCCATTATCCAGAATGTTTCATACCCCTGCCTTAAAAGTACTCAAAGACAGTCCTCTCCCGCCCTTTTGGGATGAATGTTCTGCAAACCCGTGACCATCCGAGAGAATTTTCTGCATTATCTCTGTGTCCAATCAGTCACCCGTTACTTTGTTCTCGATTCTTTCACAAGGGGAAATATCCACTCCATGTACAACCTGCCAAGTCCCTTGATGACCTTGTGTTACAACCAAGTCCCCTCTCTGTATCCAAGCTCCAGTGGTTGCAAGCCTGGCTTGTTCACCTCTCCTCATAAGTCAACCCCCCCCCACGCCCCTCCCCCCCCACCCCATATTCCATATTGTGTGCAGGAAGGAACTGCAGATGTTGGTTTAAACCGAGATAGACACAAAAGCCTGGAATAATTCAGCAGGTCAGACAGCATCTGTGGAGCAAGGGAATAGATGAGGTTTCAGGCCGACACCCTTCTTCACCCTTACTAGAATGTTGCCTGGGTTTCAACAACTAAGTTACAGAGATAGGTTGAATAAGTTAGGTCTTTATTCTCTGGAGCGCAGAAGGTTAAGGGGGGACTTGATAGAGGTCTTTAAAATGATGAGAGGGATAGACAGAGTTGATGTGGAGAAGCTTTTTCCCTTTGAGAATAGGGAAGATTCAAACAAGAGGACATGACTTCAGAATTAAGGGACAGAAGTTTAGGGGTAATATGAGGGGGAACTTCTTTACTCAGAGAGTGGTAGCGGTGTGGAATGAGCTTCCAGTGGAAGTGGTGGAGGCAGGTTCATTGGTATCATTTAAAAATAAATTGGATAGGCATATGGATGAGAAGGGAATGGAGGGTTATGGTATGAGTGCAGGCAGGTGGGACTAAGGGGAAAAAAAAAGTTGTTCGGCACGGACTTGTATGGCCGAGATGGCCTGTTTCCGTGCTGTAATTGTTATATGGTTATATGGTTATATGGTTTTCAAGGCTCCTTAAGTAAGGAGACCAACTCTGTTCCCACTTCAGGTCCTAACTTCAGGTAGCCCTGGCATTCCCTCTCTCTCTATCCCTCCCCCACCCAAGTCGCACCAGCTTCTCATTTTCACCCAACAAACAGCCTGTTTCCTTTATCATCGTAACCTTTAAGCACATCTTCCATTCATGAGTGACTTAACCTACCTGATCTCCCGGTGGCTCAGCACTTCTACTCCCCCGCCCATTCCCAATCTGACCTTTCTGCCCTGGGCCTCCTCCATTGTCAGAGTTAGGCCCAGTGCAAATTGGAGGAACAGCACCTCATATTTTGCTTGGCTAGTTTACATCCCATCAATATGAACATTGACTTTTCTAAGTTCAGATAGCCCTTACTTTCTCTCTCCAACCCCTCCCACTTCTCCCACCTGTCTTACTGTCTCCGCCTACATTCTATCTTTGTCCCGCCCCCTCCCCTGACATCAGCCTGAAGAAGGGTCTCGACCTGAAACGTCACCCATTCCTTCTCTCCACAGATGCTGCCTCACCGGCGGAGCTGCTCCAGCATTCTGTGTCTACCCTATTTACACCTACTATGTTTCCTGTTAGCAAGCGAAACTTCACCATACGCCAATATGCAACTTCCTGCACTGTGAGCTTTTACTTTTCACAAGTTTTGACACAGCCCCGTATCAATTATCCAATGTAGAGCAACCACCGTCTGCTCCTCACCACAGCACATTTTCAGCATGGAACGGTGGTGCTGCCTTACAGTGCCGGAGACCCAGGTTCGATCCTGACGACGGGTGCTGTCTGAATGGAGTTTGTACATTCTCCCTGTGATCTGCGTGGGTTTTCTCCGAGATCCTCATTTTCCTCCCACACTCCAAAGACGTGCAGGTTAATTAGCTTTGTGCATGTGTAACTTGTCCCTAGTGTGTGTAGGATAGTGTTAGTGTGCAGGAATCACTGGTCAGTGAGGACTCGATGCACCTAAGGGCCTATTCCCGCGCTGTATCTCTAAACTAAACATGAAAAGAGGTCCAATAAATTAATTGGCTGAAGTTGATTTTTTCTTTGAATTTGTCCACATATTTTGCATGTTCTACTAGCTTTTCTCATGTTCATTATGACTGACGTGAAGGCAACTGGCCTGTAGTTTCCTGTTCCTCGTTGACTCTCCCTTAAGGAAATCCCTTATGTTTAATTGTTGTTAATGTTCTCCAGGGACCATCTTTAAAGATGATCATAATAGAATATATAATCCTTGACATTTTAATGAGATTATTTCTTTTAAGTACAACATTGTTTTGCAATGACCCTGTTGTCCATTAAAACATGATTGTTATCACCCAATGTGCATTCACGCCGATCACAAATTTAATTATGGAGTAACTCCGCGGGACAGGCAGCATCTCTGGAGAGAAAGAATGGGTGACGTTTCAGGTCGAGACCCTTCTTCAGACCATTCCTTCTCTCTAGAGATGCTGCCTGTCCCGCTGAGTTACTCCAGCATTTTGTGTCTATCTTCCGTGTGAACCAGTATCTGCAGTTCCTTCCTGTACAATTTAAAGTAGGACAGAGGATGCTTTAAATTCTAATGAATAACCATCTACTGAAAATACTCAGACGTGATGTCTTGAAAATATATTTGCTTCCTCCTGCTCTGCAGTGACTCGTAAGTTCAGTGAATTTATCATAGGCTGGATAAGGATAAGTAGTTAAAGGTACCCATTTATTTTGATGCATTATTTCAATGTGTGTGGGGCAGCACGGTGGCGCAGCAGGTAGAGCTGCTGCCTCAGTGCCAGAGACACAGGTTCAATCCTAAACTCAGGTGCTGTCTGTGTGGAGTTTGCATGTTCTCCCTGTGATGCGTGGGTTTCCTCCGGATGCTCCGATTTCCTCCTACATCCCAAAGACGTGCTTGTTTGTAGATTAATTGGCTTCTATAAATTGTCCTTGGTGTGTAGGAAGGTGGGATAATGTAGAACTAGTGTGAACAGGTGATTGATGGTCGGTGTGGACTTGGTGGATGGAAGGAGCTGTTTTTGTGCTGTCTCTTTAGATTTCATTCAATTAAATTCAACAGGGTGGCGGAATCGACTGAAGATGTAAGTAAACTGCGGCCACCGAGATGCATTCGTGACGATGGGATTATCAGACCGTACAATCGAAGAGAGTCGGAGGGATGTCACCTGTTTGAGGTATGTTATGCTGCTGAACAATGGAAACCAGAAAAATTAAATAGATAAATGACAGCAGACACTTGAATTCACAGCTCTCCGAAACAAAACACTTCAACATCCACTCGAGTCTTTTAGAATGGAGTTGGTGAAACTTAACGTCAGCGAGGATTTTAAATATATTGTTTGTTCCCAGTCACCCCCCTTTCTGAGCTGCACCCTCCCACTCCGAGCTGTACCTGTTCCCTTCCATCCCCCCCACTACCCCACTCTCCTCCCCATCCATCCCTGACTCAGACCCAGACACCCCCCTCCTGAGGCGGACCAATTTGTGCCTGAGAGGTTGAATGACTGACTTTCCTGTGTTCCTCCTGCTGTCATGTTGCTGTGGAATGGGTGGCCATGGCCCTCACCTCACAAGAACCACCAGTAATCAGCACCTCACATTTCCTCAGCTGCATCACCCTATGTTCAGCTGTCCGGGTGACACACACACGCACGCACACACACTACACACGCGGACGCATGCACACGCACAAACTCATGCACACGCGCACACACACTACACACGCACACTACACACGCACAGATACGCACGCATGCGCACACACACACACACACACACACATATACACACACACACACACACACACGCGCACACACATATACACACACACACACACCCCACACACACACACACACACACAAACACACACACACACACACCATTTGCATTTCTACTCAAATACGTGTGAATTTTATGTAGTGTCTCAAATTTCTGAGCAGTGAATTGTGGCAGTGACGTTCCTGTTCCGGTTCTGATGTTCTGCTTGCACAGTTATTCATGTTAGCCCTGTCGTCCTCGTGTGTTCATAAGTTTTGTTTGCTGATCACGTGCTCTCAGTCTAGTGTTATCTTCTGAATCTTATCATTCCCATCGTGGTTATTGCAACGTAACAGGGAGCAGACCCTTTGAGCCACCACTACTGCATCAACCATGATTCTAAATGAAGCTGCTCATCTGCCTGCTCGTACATGGTTTATATCCCTTTATTCCCTGCCTGTTGATAAGGGTATCTAAATGCTGCTGAAATGTTGCTGTCATATCTGCTTCTGCTATTTAACATGGCAGCGTATTCCAGGCACCCGCTGTTTGAAAAAACAACTTACTTTGAAAATCTCCTTTAAACTTTCCTCTCCCACCTTAAAACTATGCCTTCTGACAGTTCCATCATCAGAAAAATAAGTTGACTGTCTATCCTAACCAGGGCCTCTTATATATATTTTCATATTCTATCAAGTTACCCTTCAGTAGCCTGAGCAAACACAATCAAAGTTATAGCTAATAATCTCCAATGCAGGAAACCTCCTGGTAAACCTCGTCTGCACCCTCTCCAAAGCCTCCGCCCTTCCTGTCATTGCAACCAGAATGCAGACAATATTCCAAATGTGACCTAACCAGCATCCTGTAACTGCTGCAACATGTCTTCTGACTCTTATATTTAATGCCCCAACCTATGAAGGCAGGCATTGCATACGCCTTCTTCAAAGCTTGATCTACTTGTGCTGCTGCATATAGGGAGTTATGGGCTTCCACCCAAGATCCCTCTGTACATAAGTGTTGTTAAGAATCAATATATACATCCACTTTCCCCTTACATTTGATTTCTCAAAATCCACCACATTAACAGCTGGATGGATTACATTCCATCTGCCATTTCTGCACCCATATTTTCCACTGATCGCTATTCTACTGTCTACAACTTTGTGTACTATCTGCAAACCTACTAATCTTTCTCATTGTCGCAAACTTCCTGATGCTTTCACTGAAATCATTTAGAAGTAAACAAGAAGTCCCAACACTTGTGGAAACTACTGGTCACAGACCTGCATTCAGAGTCACACCCTTTCTCCGCTGCCCTCTGTCTACTATGATCAAGCCTAGTTTGTGTCCAACTTACCAGCTCACCTTGGATCCTGTGTGACATAATCTTCTGGATCATATAACCATATAACAATTACAGCACGGAAACAGGCCATCTCGACCCTTCTAGTCTGTGAACGCATAATCTCCCCTAGTCCCAGCCTACCATGAGGGACCTTGTCAAATGCTTTACTCAAGTCCATATGGACAACGTGCTCTGCTGTGCCCTCCTCAAACATCTTTGTTACCTCCTCGAAAACTCAACTTAAGTTTGTCAAGCATGGCCTTCCTCACACAAAGCCATGCTGATTTAATGCGTTTCCAAGTGCAAGTAAATTATGTTCCTAAGAAACTTCTCCAATAATTCCCCGATCACTGATGTGGGGCTCACTAGCCGATAATGTCTTGGTTTTGTCTTTGTTGCCCTCCTTATACAGAGGAACTATGTTGGCTATTCTCTTGTGATCTCCTCTGTGGCTAAGGAGAATACAAAGATCTCTGTCAACACTCTCCTGCCACAATATCCTAAGGTAGATCTCTGGGCACCTGTCTACCTTCAAGTTCTTCAAGAGATCCAACACCTTCTCCATATCATCAGACCCATCCCTGATCTCACTATCATCCATGTCCTTCAGAAGGTGTAGTTTGGACAAATAGAGGAACTCAGTGGGTCGGGCAACAAGGAATGAAATGGAAAAGCAATATTTTGAGTTGAGGCCATTTTGCAGACAGATGGAGTGAAGCGGCGGTAGGCGGTAAGAAAGATTTGACGGAAAGGGGTAGATCAAGAGCGTGTGATAGATGGAACCAGGCGAGGAGGGGGTGATAGGCAGATGAGCCAGGTGGGGGGAAGAAGGGCCAGATGGTAACTAAGGCTGCAGGTGGAGAGGACCAGGAGGTAAATGCTGGAATCTGATAGGGAAGGAAAGTGGGGAGTAAAATGTAGACCAGAGGGAGGGTTAATGGGTAGAATGGCATATAGGGAGGGGATGGGGGGGGAGGGGATGAGGGCCCAGAGCAAGAGAGTGGTGGGTGAAAAGCAGGTAGAGAAGGGGGAAAAAACATGCTGCTGGGGACCAGGTGATGTGGTTTGTCGACATAGTTTACTAAGGGAGGTATTAAGAACATGTGTGAAGAAACTGCAGATGCTTGTTTAAACCAAAGATGGACACAAAATGCTGGAGTAACTCAGCGGGACAGGCTGCATCTCTGGAGGGGAGGAATGGGTGACGTTTTGGGTCGAGACCCTTCTTCAAACTGATGCCTTACTACAGAGTTTCCTGTATCTCACCCCATTCTCTCGCCACCTAACACCCACGTGCTTCCTCTCCACTGGGAGAACACTTGTGGGGTTTTCTCCAGTATGTGACGCCCTTGTGGCACGTTTATCAACGTCCATGTGTTTGAGAGCTCTACGGTGGTGTGGAGTATGACTGTCGCTCCTTAGAAACAGGCTCACTAACATGTACTGCCCACGTCGCATTGTCTCAGGCAGCTACCACACCAAGGGAGCCCACACCACAGCACTATGTTTTGTTGAGTGATGCACCACTGTGTTTTGTATATTCGTGTAGACGTGGCCTTCCTATTGCCACCTTGTTGTTGCACCACATGTGAAGGGAATGCATGATGCCTGGTAAACCTGTAGTAGATGCAGGTACCACCGTGCACATATCTTCAGAGTATGAAGGTTCCCAATCTTCCTTCTCTATAGTGGGCTTTTGCTCCTTTCATCTATTGGGGTTGCTACCACAGTCACAGTCCCCAAAGTGGCACTTTCCCCACACCTCATCTCTCTGTGGACACTTTCACGTGGCCATCTGTAAAACGGAAACTGCTCTCTATTATCACTTGACATTCTCATTTCTATGAGGCAAGCTTTGAGCATTCAAACCTACAGCCTTTCATCTCTCACGGTTTTCATCATATTATGGGTCCCTTTGCATTGTACCTTGTCAAATTATATTTTACGACCATGTCACATCCGTGGTTTATCATTGTTCAAAGCACACATGTATGATAAATCCACTGAGTTTCTCCAGCATTTTTGTCTACCTTCGATTGTCCAGCATCTGCAGTTCCTTCTTAAACATGTATGGTATATCTGATCTGTTTGGTTAGCATGCAAAGCAAAGATTTTCACAATGGACACTCTCCGATTTACGTAAGGGCTATGTTCTGTAAACCCTTACAGAAGTCAGATTTTACACAAGTCTTAATCGCCTCAAAACTAGCAGGGAAGAACTGCAGATGTTGGTTTAAATCAAAGAAAGACACAAACTGCTGGAGTAACTCAGCAGGACTGGTCTCCACCCGAAACGTCACCCATTCCTTCTCTCCAGAAATGTTGCCTGTCCCACTGAGTTACTCCAGCTTTTTGTGTCTATCACCTCAAAACTAGTTGGTAACAAAGACTGCAGCTGCTGATTAAAACACAAATGACCGGAGTAACTGAGCAGGTCAGGCAGCATCTCAGGAGAACATGGGTAGATGAGCTTTCGGGTGCGGACCCTTCTTCAGACTGATTCAGTCCGCTGAGTTACTCCAGCACTTTGTGTTGTTTCATCTTAAAACTAGGCCCAATAGTGCTGATCTACACAAACGTGTCCTTCTTCACCAGCTACCACATCACCCAGTTGACACGACTCTTGTTGCAGCTCACATTGTAGCCCCTGCTTCCTTCAGGACGCTGACACCACGTGAGGTTCCTTCTCCTCTCACCAGCTGCCATTTGTTCGTGTCAGCTGTCTCTTTGTCCGCCCCGGCTCCCCCTCCACCAGAAACTCCTCCCTGGAGTCAAGGTGGGATGCTGTCGGCGGCTGCGGGGAGAAGCAGGTGGTGGTGGAGGTGGGAGCGGTGGAGCAAGTGGCAGTTGGTGAGAGGGGAGGGAGCCCCAGGGTGACCGAGGGGTTGGTGGCGACGCCCTGAAGAAAGTGCTGCCCCCTGGGGCTACAATGTGAGCCGCAACAGCAGCCGTGAAGGGCTCACTGGTGCCCCTTGTGGGAGATGTCGGCATCTCAGCCAGAAGTTGCTCTACACCACCTCCCTAGGTCTCACTCACCTTCCCAGTGTCGCACCAACAGTGGCTGAAACTGCAGGAGCAGCGAGCCCGGACAATGTTTTTATATCCGTAAAGTCCTGGCCAACCACCTCTGGCAATAACACAGGTCATTGTGGAAACAGGACCTCCTATTGTGAACTGTTTATATAAGTGTGAGTTTATGTAAGTTGGGGAGTGCCTGTATATGATACGATATGATAGAACTTTATTTACCAGGAGAGAAATTGGTCTGCCAGCCGTCATAAAACACAAGACACATCAGAAACACCTCGGATTCAGATTCAATTTTTAATTTTAATTGTCTCGAGAAACACCTTGGTACACGTGACAATAGTACACCTATACCTAAATGTTCTATTGCTAAAATACTGCCTCCAGCAAGCTTGAGAATGGATAGAAGGCTGAGGTGTTATGGTCAATGTTTCTTTGTGCCTCCTCTACTAAACTACATCTCCTCCCCAAACTGTGATTTTGTTTTTCCAGCTTTCTCTTCTGCTTAAATTTTTGTTTATTTTAGTAATGTCCAAAATCGTTAAATGAAAAAGCATTTGACTCGTTGCTTATTAATACGGCAATATTCTAACTTTTTTCTTTCTCTCTTTAAACATGCAGCAAGATGTGGATTAAGATTTCAAATTCTGTTCTGACTCTTTACTCTTTCTTTTAACCTGTTTATTTTTGTGTCTCAGTAACAAATGTAAATACAATGAGATTTGTAATATATATATTTATTGGACCCATGCTACATTGCAGTACCACATTCCATCTTGAATCATCCTGTACTTTGGATAAACCACATTACAAATGAATCTGTAGTCTCATCAATAAACATACCGATTGTAAATGTTTCATGACCATGAGGAAATATATCCTGAAACACCGATAATTCTGCTCATGACACTTGGCTTTTCTTTTTCTATATTTACTGTGATTATTTATTCCCCCTTCTATTGTATGAATAATGACCCCCACCGAGATTTAAAATAAATATGGGTTGTATTTTAATTATGGTTTTATATTTTCCGTTTATTGTATTCAATCTCAGTTTGATTTGTGGTGGAATGTCGTTGTTTTGTTGCCTTGCACTGAAGCAGTAGGGCCGACCAATGTTAGCATCACCAGAACACCCTGCAATGATTGTTAGCCAATTGAACCACAGTATCGCATAGCATGGAAGCAGGCTACTTGGTCCACCATGACCACATCGACCAGTGGCATGCATCCGTGTTAATCCTATCTTCCACCTCTTGACCTGTAGACTTCAATTCACCTTTCCGTCCTGGGCCTCCTCCATGTGAGCACCACTGGAAATTGGAGGAGCAGCACCTCGTATGCTGCTTGGGCAGTCTGCACCCTAGCGGCATAAACATTGACTTCACCAATTTCCGGTAGCCCTTGCTGTCTCCTCCCCTTCTCAGCTTTCTCTCAGCCCTCGGGCTCCTCTTCCTTTCTCCTTTCTTCTCCCCCCCCCCCCCCCCCCCCCCCCCCCCCCCCCCCCCGCATCATTTGAAGAAGGGTTTCGACCCGACACATTGCCCATTTCCTTCGCTCCATAGATGCTGCTGTACCCCCTGAGTTTCTCCAGCACTTTTGTCTGACTTCAATGCCAAGGCAGTTCAAGTGCTGGTCTAAACACTTCTTAAATTCTCTCAGTAACTCTGCACCACCACTCCCTCCAGAAATATGTTTCAGATCATCACTACTTTCTGGAGAACCCCTCAGATCCCTTCCAAATACTCCTTCTTTGACACTTAATCTATGTCCTCCGGGTTTATTTACTTCAAAGGGAAAGGTTTCCTGCAGTTTACCCTACCTATAACCCTCCTAATTTTATGCTCCTCAATGATGTCCCCTCTGAACCTACTTCACTCCAGGGCAAACAGACCTGGTCTCCTGGTAATTGAAACACTCCATCCCAGGCACATCCTGGTCAATCTCATCTGCACCCACTCCAGCACCATCACATCGATACATTACATGGATAGGACAGGTTTAGAGTGACATGGGCCAAATGTGGGCAGGTGGGCCTCGTGTAGCTGGGACATGTTGGTCCGTGTGGGTGTTGGGCCGAAGGGCCTGTTTCCACATTATTTCACCTATGACATCTTCCCTATGGTGTGGTGGTCAGAGCAGCACACTGAACTGCAGCAGTGGACCCAGCACCGACACGTGTTGAACACTGCCGCTCACACGCTTTCAACCTGAAAAACAGTCTTCAATATCGTCCTCTAATCCCTTCCACCTAGCCAGTTTTGTATCTTGGGTGTCCTTGTACATCAGTCACTGAAAATAATCATGCAGGTACAGCAGGCAGTGAGGAAAGCATATGGCATGTTGGCCTTCATTGCAAGAGGAGTTGAGTAAAGGAGCAAGGAGGTCCTGTACAGGGCCCTGGTGAGACCACACCTGGAGTATTGTGTGCAGTTTTGGTCTCCTAATTTGAGGAAGGACAATCTTGCTATTGAGGGAGTGCAGCGTGGGTTCACCAGGTTAATTCCCGGGATGGAAGGACTGACATATGATGAACGTATGGGTCGACTGGGCTTATATTCATTGGAATTTAGAAGGATGAGAGAGGATCATAGAGATATATAAAATTCTTAAGGGATTGGTGCAGGCTAGATGCAGGAAAAATGTTCCCGATGTTGGGGGAGTCCAGAACCAGGGGTCATAGTGTAAGAATAAGGGGCTGAGATGAGGAAAAACATTTTCGTCAGAGTTGTGAATCTGTGGAATTCTCTTCCACAGAGGGCAGTGGAAGCCAATTCACTGGATGCTTTCAAGAGAGAGTTAAAGGGCGATCTCACGGTGCGACCTGAAGCAAAACCTAACAAGAGTTTAACATCGTGGGAACCTTCTGCGATAGCAGTACGGCATTCGTGGACCACCGAGGACCTCCGTGGTGCTACCTCCCGCTATATCGTGCGGAACTCTTACTGGACCACGGCCACTTCACTCGGGTGACATCTTGCATCAGGTCGCACCGTGAGATCTAGCCATTAGATATAGCTCTTAGGACTAATGGAATCAAGGGATATGGGGAGAAAGCAGGAATGGCGTACTGATTTTGGATGATCAGCCATGATCATATTGAATGGAGGTGCAGGCTCGAAGGGCTGAATGGCCTACTCCTGCACCTATTTTTTATGTTTCTAAGGGTTCTTTCAGTGTTGTTTCCTCCCAGCGTATATATGGTCTACTATGCAGGACATTGTCAAATGCCTTAAAGGCCATGTAGACGTATGCCAGTCTGCCCTTGCGAATCTCTTAGCTATCTCTTCAAATCTCATGGTTATATTACAAATTCTGAATATTTGGAAATGTTTAAACAATATTAAAATTGTTATAAATTGTATTTAAATTTGTCCATCTGAGTGAATCAATGGCACATTGAGCAGTGTAAGGGGCAGCATGGTGGTGCAGCGGTAGAGTTGCTGCCTCACAGCGCCAGAGACCCAGGTTCCATCCTGATGACAGATGCTGTCTGTACGAAGTTTGTACGTTCTCCCTGTGACCGCGGGGGGTTTTACCCGGGTGCTCCAGTTTCCTCCCACACTCCAAAGACATACAGATTTCTAGGTCAATTCATTTTGGTAAAATTGTATATTGTCTCTAGTGTGTGTAGGAAGTTAGTGTGTACGGGGTGATCGCAGGTCGGCATGGACTCAGTGAGCCGAAAGGCCTGTTTCTACGCTGTATCTCTAAAGTCTAAACTGGATTTGCAATCGTATGCTAGGTTTGAGTGGCATTGCTAGTGTGAAGGGCAAGGCATGTGGGAAGCCTGGATGAAGTGAGAATTCTGGCTTGGTCAAGAACACTGAAGCAAGAGCCAAATATGGGCAGATGGGAACAAGTGTATCCCTGGAAGAATCTAGGAGACTGAGGAGCATACATAAGAAGGAAATCTGGAGAACATAAATGGGGCGGAGATAAAATTAAGGAGAATCCAATTAAAATTAAGGAATCAACTCCAAATGTTATGTAATTATAGACAATAGGTGCAGGAGTAGGCCATTCGGCCCTTCGAGCCAGCACTGCCATTCAATGTGATCATGGCTGATCATCCCCAATCAGTACCCCGTTCCTGCTTTCTCCCCATATCCCTTGACTCCGCTATCTTTAAGAGCCCTATCTAGCTCTCTCTTGAAAGCATCCATAGAATCTGCCTCCACTGCTTTCGGAGGCAGAGAATTCCACAGACTCACCAGACTCGGAATCAAGGGAATTTGGGTAACTAGAGAGAGAATAGGGCATGTCAAAAACCAGAGCAGTCATCCGTATGGAGCGGAAGGAGATGGGCAAGGTCCTCAAGGAGCATGTTGCCTCTGTTTTTACCATGAAGAAAAACAATGGCTTGGGAACGGTTAATCTCATTGTTTTTAGGACAGTTGGTATAAATCTCCCGGTCCCAATCAGATATATCTAAGGATGATGTAGGAAGCTAGAGAGCCCTACCTGAGATATGTAAATCATCGTTGGACACGGATGAGGTGCCGGAAATTTACCGAGTGACTGTCGCTTTGCCTCTGAGAAGGGGTGCAAAGAAAAATCTGGGAACTATAGACCAGTGAGCCTGAAGTCTGTGATACGTGAGCTACTGGAGAGGATTCTGAGAAACACGAAAAGTGAGAATTCAAACCAGGGCAGGACCTTCACAGTTGGGCTGTAGGAAGTGTCTTGGAATGCAGGGACATTGTATTCTGGAAGTAGCGCCACAGGGAGATGGGGTGGGGACGACAGCTTTATTTACATTGGCCCTCTATAGTCAGGGTATTGAGAATAGACATTGGGACTTTACAGTTGTACAAGTCAAGTCACATTTATTTATATAGCACATTTAAAAAAACAACTCTCGTTGGCCAAAGTGCTTTACATTTGTTATAAGAATAGTATAAACAAACAAACTACATACATATATACATATAACCCTCGCTCAGTGGACGTCAGGAAAGGCTTGGGAGTATAGATAAGATTTTAGTCTTGACTTAAAGGAGTCGAGGGCAGTTCTGATGGGAAGGGGGATGCTGTTCCACAGTCTAGGAGTTGCAACCGCAAAGGCGCGGTCGCCCCTAAGCTTATGCCTAGACCGCAGGGATATTCAGCAACCCCATGTCGGCCGATCTGAGGGACCTGGAGGTGAAGTGGTGGGTGAGAAGACTTTTAATGTAAGAGGGGGCAAGCCCATTGAGGGCTTTGTAGACATAGAGGAGGGTACTTGAAATGTATACGGAACCGCACAGGGAGCCAGTGGAGAGAGGCCAGGATCGGGGTGATGTGGTCCCTTTTTCGGGTGCCCGTCAGGAGTCTCGCTGCGGCGTTTTTGGACAAGACATTGGTGAGGCCACATTTGGAGTACCGTGTTCAGCTTTGGTCGCCATGTTATAGGAAGAACGTTATCAAGTTTGAAAGAGTGCAGAGCTATAGGGAAAAAGTTTGGCGGGCTAAGACTTTATTTCTTGGAGCGTAGGAAGTTAAGAGGTGTTCTTATAGAGGTGTCTAAATTTATGAGAATAGATAGGGTGAATGTACAAAAGTTGAGGTTTATTATTGTCAGGTGTATCATAATAAAGGGATAGCTTTGGTTTGCGTTATTCAATCAGATCAGTTAATACCATAGATAAAACAATCTAAATAAACTCGTAAAATAGACAAACCAAAGAGGAAGAAACAGACCACTATCTCCCCCCCCCCTCCCCCCCCCCCCTTAAGAAGGGTCTCGACCCAAAACACCACCCATTCCTTCTCTCCAGAGATGCTGCCTGTCCCGCCGAGTTACTCCAGCATTTTGTGTCTATCTTAGGAAGATTCAGAGTGCAGAATATAGTAGAAAATAAAACATAAAACAGTACAGCACATGAACAGGCCTTTCGGCCCACAATGTTTGTGCCAAACATGTTGCGGTTAAACTGATCTCATTGCCTGTACATGATCCATATCCCTCGCACTCCCTTGTACCTATCTGAAAGCATCCTAAACGCCACTATCGTATCTGCCTCCACCACCGCCCCTGGCAATGAGTTCCAGGCCCCCACCACTTTGTATTAAAAAAATTGCCCCGCACATTTCCAGTAAACCTTTCCTCTCTCATCTTATAACTACGCCCCCTAGTGTTGGACATTTCCATACTGGGGAAAAGATTCTGACTGTCTACCCTATCTATGCCTCCCATCATTTCAAATACTCCCCTCAAGTCTCCCCTTAACCTCCGATGTTCCAGAAAAAACAATCCAAGTTTGTCCAACTTTGCCTTGCAGCTGAAGCTCTAATCCAGGCATCATTCTGGTAAACCTCCTCTTTGCATTTTCCAAAGACTCAAACATGCTTCCTGTAATGGTGCGATCAGAACTGCACACAATACTCCAAATATGGCTTAACCAAAGTCTTATGAAGCTGCTTCATAACTTTGCTGCCTTCCCTCACAGTGGGAACCATTGTGGGGGGATGTTTTTATGTTTATGGTTAAAATCTTTATTCCTGTGCTGCAATGGCAAGTCAAATTTTACTTCACCAATTGGTGTATGTGATAATAAATATCCTTTGTATCCTTACTCTTACACTCAATGCCCCTGGCAATGAGGGAAATGAAGGACACTTCACCCTAGCAGTGAAGACAATATTGTTGTCAGCATTGTAGTGTGACAGTTCCATACTGGGTTAGAGGTGAATTAGACAATGCCCTGGCTCATGGAAGGACCAGATAACATAATGTTGTGGAACCAAGGCTGCCAGAAAATCGATGATGGACCTGTAATTATAATAAATGTTGGATAATTCAGATAGGAGTGAGACACTGCTGTTTGTAAATTAGTTGCTCAATCGCCACATTACATCAGTGACCCATTGCAAATATAATTCTTTGGGCTCAATATATTTGGAATGCGCTACATGATTTCTAAATTCTTAAGGGATTGAACAGGCTAAATGCAGGAAAAATGTTCCCGATGCTGGGGGAGTCCAGAACCAGGGGTCACCGTTTAAGAATAAGAGGTAGGCCATTTAGGACTGAGATGAAGAAACATAATTCACCCAGAGAGTTGTGAATCTGTGGAATTCTCTGCCACTGAAGGCAGTGGAGGCCAAACTGACTGTTTTCAAGAGAGAGCTAGGTTTAGCTCTTAGGGCTAACAGAATCAAGGGATATGGGAAGAAAACAGGAACGAGGTACTGATTTTGGATGATTAGCCATGATCATATTGAATGGCGGTGCTGGCTCGAAGGGCCGAATGGCCTAGTCCTGCATCTGTAGTCTATGTTTCTAAGGGTTTCTTTCAGTGTTGTTTCCTCCCAGTGTATATATGGCGGTGGACAAAATACTACAACGGTTTTATCAGCATGATTTCTTCCTCAAAGTTACATCGACTTTTAAGTTTGCGTAAAATAATTGATTCTTTGATGAGGCCAACCGTTAATGAAACTTCTTGAAACTTGTATTGGTTTGGACGGCTTGGAGTGACAGAGAAACGTGTTTGTTCAAATAGTTAATTTGCATGCATTCATCATAGGTCTGGCTGTTACATTGTGAGCTGGTTAATAAATGTTGTACAAAACCAATTTGTGATGCTTCTGATGGACATTATTTCCACATCTCTTCTCATTCTACACTCACTGCCTGACTAAACCTCATGTTGGTGGCCGTGGGAACTGGTGGGGGTGGAGCCTGCATCACAGTTACTTGGCTTTGATGGTTTGTTACACCGCCCCGTCCTAACATTCAACTCATGCATGTTCCTCTAGTTGCCCATAACAGCTGAAGCTGGGTAGTAACCATGCCAACGGAAGCTGCGGCCTGCACGTGTCACAAACTAAGATGTGTGTAATCTATTTAAATTCTGGCCTTTTCTGCATTGTCACTGAAGAAAATTACTTGAACTTTGTTACAGAGGTTGGACATTCAAAAATATGAAGGGGAACGCTATCGTTATCATTGTCCATTGTATGGGAAGAAAAAAACAAATCTGCTGATCACAAACAGGTACGCTGGACACCAAGAGACAGTTCAATAATGCAATATGTCACATGCCGAGAATCTCAAACAAGCGATTGTAGTTACAAGACGAGGGGGCAAGTCATTAACTATATTCTTGAAGGAGGTGGATGTTTTAGAAACATTTAGGTACGTGGATAGGACAGGTTTAGAGGGACATGGGCCAAGTGCAGGTAGGTGGGACTAGTGTAGATGGGGCATGTTGGCCAGTGTGGGCAAATTGGGGTGAAGGACCTGTTTCCATGCTGTATGACTATGACTCTATCTCTGAATGCCCAAGTAGTGGAGGGTTATTGGGAGAAGCAGGAACGGACTATTAA
The DNA here is from genome assembly GCF_028641065.1 of Leucoraja erinaceus. NCBI lineage: Eukaryota > Metazoa > Chordata > Chondrichthyes > Rajiformes > Rajidae > Leucoraja > Leucoraja erinaceus. Next base: position 13,869,192 of record NC_073412.1, on the reverse strand, counting down.
GCTGGGTGGTCAGCTGTGATCAATATTGAAGGGCTCAAAAATCTCCTTCATCGGTTTTTTTTCTTTCACTTAGTTTCTTTTAGAGATACAGAGCGGATCCCTTCGGCCCACTGAGTCCGCGATGACCAGCGAACCGCATACACACACTAGGGACAGTTTACACATTTCTTTAGCAAAGCCAAATTAATGTACAAACCTGTACGTATTTGGAGTGTGGGAGGAAACCGGAGCACCCGGGGAAAACCCACGCGCTCACCGGGAGAAACTCTCCAGACAGCACCCGCAGTCAGGATCGAACCTCTGGCTGTAAGGCAGCAACTCTACCGCTGCATCACCGTGCCACCCTACAGGAAGCTGTTTGGCCCATTATGTCTATGCTATTCCCAGGTTTTTCTGAGATTACAGTGGGGTTTCTTGTGGCTTCATCTACAACCTTCATGTGGGATTGCGAACTCACTAACCTAATCGTAAGCTTCTAGTATGAGGGCTGGTTTATGATTTGGGAGTAGGTGATGGTGAAGATGATAAGGAGGATTGTTGAATGTGAAGAAACCAGGGAGATTGGTACTCATCTTTGTGGCTAAAAGCAGCTTTTGGACATTAAGGTTCATTGTCCTCTCTGGATCATCACCCTTCCTTCATTTATGTCCATCTTCAATCTTCTCAATCCTGGTTCACAGGCGTGTGCTACAAATCTAGGGAAGATTTCACAGAGTCGTGCAGCACTGAAACGGGCCATTCAGCCCAACTTGTCAATGCCGATCAAACTACCCCATCTTCATGACATCTTAGACGTCACTTAGAGTGTTGTGTGCAGTTCTGGTCGCCCCATTACAGGAAGGATATGGAGGCTTTGGAGATGTTTACCAGAATGCTGCCGGGATTAGCTACAAGGAGAGGTTGAACAAACTTGAATTGTTTTCTCTAGAGCACCAGAGTATGCAGGGTGACCTGATAGAAATATATACAATTCTGTGCAGCATAGATGGGGTGGACAGTCAGAATCTTTTTCCCCAAAGCAGAAATGTCAAAGACCAGAGGCCATAGCTTTAAGGTCTTCTTATCAAGTCCACATCACAAGATTAGCAATAGTTCAGCCAGAGCAGAACACACTCCTCGGCATCTGCATACAATATCATCTTGCGCTTCTTGTGCAAAGTGGTGGAAACAGGGCGGCAATGTGAATGGTCTTTCCTTGACCCCGGCTTTGAGGTGAGAGGGGCAACGTTTGCTAGAGATGTACGGGGCAAGATTTTTACACAGAGAGTGGTGGGCATCTGGAACATGGTGCTAGGAGTGGTGCTGCGTAGATAGGCACAAGGATATGCATTGAATGGAGGGATATGGATCGCGTTGCAAACAGATGAAATTAGTGGCATCTCATCTATAATAGTGGTGCAGCGGTAGAGTTGCTGCCTTACAGTGCCAGAGACCCAGATTCATTCGTGACTACGAGTGCTGTCTGTACGGAGTTTATACGTTCTACCCATGACCATGTGGGTTTTCTTAAGGTGCTCCAGTTTCCTCCCACACTCCAAAGACGTACGTTATTTGGCTTCTGCAAATTGTAAATTGTCCCAAATGTGTAGGATATAACTAGTGTACGAGTTGATCGCTGGTCGATGCGGACATGATGGGTCAAAGGGCCCGTTTCCACGCACTATCTCGAAAGTCTAAACTCCTGTACTCGATGCCTGATCAGTGATGGTGAACATGCATTATGCTTCCTTCACCACCTTATTTATCAGTCACTGGCATGGAAATATGTACTGGTGTTGATTTATTTTAATCTGCGTGGTTAGCTGGGAAATCACCGCCCCTCCCCCCCCTTCCCCAAATTTGTGATTAAATCCTAAATTAAATGAAACCTCAAATATTTAGTTAGATTATTATTTAAAATGTATGATTCTCTTAAATCAGAAAAAGAGCTGTATCCTTCCAGAGTTGTGAAAGTTTGTCCTTGGTGTGTGTAGGTCAGTTCAACAACGGGACCAGGCAGAAGGGGTCTTTGCCCAAGTAGACTGCCTGCACCTTTATCCGGGGTTATGTCCGTGCCAGGGTGTCCCTCGAAATAGATCACACAGTGACCACGGGCACGAGGGGGAATTTCCATGCACCGCGGGGGGGTTGACTGCATCCTGGATCAGCATTGTAATATAGATATTTAGTATGAAGAATATTTGGTCATTTTTGTATTTAGTGGTGGGTGTGTTTTCACTTTGCATTGTAAATATTATTGTTAATAATTGAATAAATAGATTTTTGTAAAAAAAAAAACACAATAGACAATAGGTGCAGGAGTAGGCCATTCGGTGTGATCATGGCTGATCATCCCCAATCAGTAGCCCGTTCTTGCCTTCTCCCCGTATCCCCTGACTCTGCAATCTTTAAGAGCTCTGTCTTGAAAGCATCCAGAGAACAGGCCTCCACCGCCATCTGAGGCAGAGAATTCGACAGACTCACAACTTTCTGTGTGAAAAGGTGTTTCCTCGTCTCTGTTCTAAACGGCTTACCCCTTATTCTTAAACTGTGGCTAGACATAAATGCTGGAGAAACTCAGCGGGTGCGGCAGCATCTATGGGGCAAAGGAAATAGGCAACGTTTCGGGCCTAAACCCTTGAACTGTGGCCCCTGGTTCTGGACTCCCCCAACATCGGGGACATGTTTCTTGCCTCTAGCATGTCCAAACCCTTAATAATCTTATATGTTTCAATAAGATCCCCTCTCATCCTTCTAAACTCCAGAGTGTACAAGCCCAGCCGCTCCATTCCCTCAGCTTATGACAGTCCCGACATCCCACACTTCAGATTAACACTATATGGTTGTTCAGTGTGTGTGAATGGAAACCTGTTTCATTCACTGACTCACTTCCATACAAATATTGACTTGCATTCTCTTGTTTTGAAATGCTTTCTTTCAGGAGAGTGATCTACATATGTGATGAGATCCTGTGCAATCCGTGTAGTGATTGGAATTACTCGTATGATGAATTTATCCGGCCTCCAACGTTGGACGGGAGTGTGCTGAGCTTGAATGTCAAGGTATATTGTGTAGAATGCTGCAACTGCACCAGGCATGGCTTTAATCGAGTCATAGACTGATACAGGGTGCAAACAGGCCCTTTGCCAAACTTGCCCACTTCAGCCAACATGTCCCAGCTACAGTAGTCCCACCCATATCCCTCCAAACCTGTCCTATCCATGTACCTGTATAACTGTTTCTTAAATGTTGGGATAGTCCCAGCCTCAACTACCTCTTCTGGCAACTTGTTCCATACACTCACCACCGTTTGTGTGAAAAAGTTACCCCTCAGATTCCTATTAAATCTTTTCCCCTTCACCATGAACCTATGTCCTCTGGTCCTCCATTCCCCTACTTTGATTACAAAATCTGAAGCATTAAACTTTGTGCGGTAGGGATTGTGGAAAACTGCAGGGTCTGTACATTTCCAGCATGAGAAGGCTGGGGGTTAGTGAAGGTCCCACCTGTTCCCTTGCACCTCATAACAAGGGTGGCACAGCGGTAGAGTTACTGCCTAACAGCGTCAGACACCCGTGTTCAATCCTGACTATGGGTGCTGTCCGTACGGAGTTTATACGTTCTCCCTGTGACCGTGTGGGATTACCCCGAGTGCTCCTGTTTCCTCCCACACTCTAAAAACGTACAAGTTAATTTGGCTTGTTAAAATTGTAAATTGTCCCTAGTGCGTAGGATAGTAAGGACTGTAAGGAGATCGCTGGTTGGCATGGGCCTGGTGGGCCGAAGGGCCTGTGTCCGTACTGCATCTGTAAAACTGAAACTAAAGGTGCACAACACTTCCTGAGACCCAGTGGTTGGTCCCTGAACTCAAGCTCCAGTTATAGAGTCATTCAGCATGGAAGCAGGCCCTTCGGCCCATCAAGTCCATGCTGACCATCGATCACCCGTTCACACTAGTTCTGTGTTTTCTTACTTTTGCATTCACTCACTACACAGTGGGGGCAATTACAGAGGGCAATTAACCTACACACCCGCACATCTTTGGGATGTGGAAGGAAACTGGAGCAGCCAGAGGAAACAGCAGTCACAGGGAAACTCCACATACAGGTGAGGATTGAACCTGTGTCTCTGGCACTGTGAGGCAGCAGCTCTAACACCTGTGCCACCCCGTCGCCATAGTTACTTACCATCATTTAAATGATTTTTAAATCTGGGCGGAGTGACCAGCTTTCTCTACATTGCCTGTCCATCCACTACCTCAGCTCAGTCTTGTAGTTAGACAATTTAAACATGGGAATATTACTTAGCTTGTCAGGAGAAATGTACAAAAATGAAACAACTCTTAACAATGGCAACGATGTGTTTGGTTCTTTTCCAGGATCAGTCATTGATCGGTTTTACAAGCCCAAGAAGTGAGACTGAAGGTTTAGTGAAAAAAATTACCCTCCAGAATGATGTTGTGGCAAAGGTAAATGTTCTCATTGAACGGGAAGTCAACAGTTGAAGCTCATGCAGCTTGCTCACGGAAGGTTTCTTTCTTAATTTGTCATTGTAGACATCAGTCATGTTCAATGTCTCCAGCTTGTATATAGGATGATAAAGCATACGTCATGCTTGCCTTCATAGATTGGGTCATATTGAGACCCAGGTTGGATCCTGGTTCAATAGGCTGGGCTTGTTTTCCCTGGAGTAAAGGGGGGCATGGGTTAACCCGTCACCCCAGGGAGAACAAGGGTCATATGATTATGCTGAAGTGATAGTTTATGCTGATGGTCAAAATTTAGTTTAGTTTAGAGATACAGCGCAGAAACAGGCCCTTCGACCCACCGAGTCCACGATGACCAGTGATCCCCACACACTAACACTATCCTACACGCACTAGGGACTGTTTACAATTTCACCGCAGCCAATGAACCAACAAGCTTGGGCGTCTTTGGAGTGTGGGGGGAAACCAGAGCACCCGGAGAAACCCCACGCCAAGAATGTACAAACTCCACACAGACAGCACCAGTAGTCAGGATTGCACCCAGCTCTCTGCCACCAGAAGGCAGGAACTCTATCACTGCACCACTGTGCTGCGCTAAACTTGTACCCATGGCTGGGATATCAAAAGCAAGGTTGCATCGGTTAAATGTGAGAGGAAGGAGTTTCAGACGGAATCTGAGGGGTATATTTTTTTACGCAGCATGGTTGCTATCTGGGGAGCCCAGTGACAGAGGAGGTGGTGGAATCAGATGGTACACTCACTACATTTAAGAGACATTTAGGCAGACACTAAAAAGGCTAATAACTAGAATGATAGGTTTCTAACGGAGGTAACTGGGATTAGTATAGATGGGCAAAATGACCATCATGGTGAATGGGCCTGAATCCTGTGATTCCCCTCGTACAAAGCAGCCATGGTCAGCATCAGCTAATGTAATCATACGTCTGCGGCAGTCTTAACAAGGTTCTCGACCGGAAACGTCACCCGTTCCTTCTACCCAGAGATATTGCCTGTCCCGCTAAATCACTTCAGCATTTTGTGTCTATCTTCGGTGTACATTAACATCTGCAGTTCTTTCCTACATGTAACCATACGGTGCTGTGGCTTCACACCAGGGTGGTTGGGATGCCATACTGCAGTGTGGCTCTCCTGTCAGCTGGGACAAACAATGCTCTTGTTCAATAGACAATAGGTGCAGGACTCGGCCATTCGGCCCTTCGAGCCAGCACCACCATTCACTGAAGTTTTTTTTTTGGCTGTTGAAGGCTATTCAATTATAAAATACTAGTCTCGAAGCTTCTAGCCCAGTTTTTTTTCTTGAGAGAGTGAGCGGCTTTATCCACGAGGCAGGTGTCTGCAAAAGCACTTATCGCAGGAGTTCAAGGCCGCTTCTCGATCATCGCCAATCAGTACCCGTTCCTGTCTTCTCCCCATATCCCCTGACTCCGCTATTTTTAAGAGCCCTTTTTTTTAAGAACATGCTTCCTGCCTCTAGCATTTCCAATCCCTTTATAATCTTATGTGTTTCAATGAGATCCCCTCTCATCCTTCTAAATTCCACAGTGTACAAGCCCAGTCACAGAGGGGTTACACGGCAGAGGCAGTCAAGCGACTTAAAATCATTCCAACTAACTCGCGCTGCCTTTTAAATAGTTGCATCTGCTTCTTTAACTGCTCCTGGTCGTATATCACAGTCCACAACACTGCCTCAAACACTGCCTGTGTCGGTGCTTCACAACTGTCTCAGTGTAGATGGGTGGGTATGTTGAGAGGCATCGATGGAATCAGTCTGAGAGCTAGCATGCACTCAATGGACCGACGGGCCTCTTCCAGTGTCTTAAGGAAAGTTCAAGTTCGAGGAAGTGAATGTAATATTTCTGTTAATTATGCAAAACCAGATAGGTTCATTAGTTCGTGGAGCAGAATTAGCCCATTCGGCCCATCAAGTTTACTCTGGCATTCAATCATACCTGATCTATCTCTCCCTCGCACCCCCATTCTCCTGCCTTCTCCCTATAACCCTTGACACCTGTACTAATCAAAAATATGTCAATCTCTGCTTTAAAAATACCAATTGACTTGGCCTCCACAGCCGTCAGTGGCAACGAAATCCACAAATTCCCCGCCCTAGGACTAAAGGTTTGTGAGATGTGAGAAACATGAAAAGGGGCTTCAAGGTGGTTTAGACACGGAGTGAGAGGGCAAGAGCCATTGTCAGGGTGCCAACTAGGGTAGTCCAACGATCGGTCTTGGACCAGGTTGCTCATGGTGTACATCAGCATTTTGGCTGAAGGGAACAAATATGTCTGCAAGTTTGCCGATGAAGCTAAACTAGGCGGGATTGTAGGTTTGGAGCAGGGGTGTAGAGAGGCGTTGAGGGAGTATGGACAAGCGGAGTGAATGGGTGAGAAATGGCGGGTGGAATACAAAATGGACAAGTATGGTTAACTTTGGCAAACAAACAGAAAAGCTGACGAAATGTGTCACAATATTCACAGGGGGAACCAGCGGAGCTGGAGTTTGTTTGGGAAGTGTACAATTTGAAACCTCATGTTTCTGAAAATATATGTTGCAAGGTAGCAGCTTACGTGCAGAGCATTCATATTGATGTTTAAGGAGGAACTGCAGATGCTGGAAAAATCGAAGGTAGATAAAAATGCTGGAGATACTCAGCGGGTGAGGCAGTATCTATGGAGCGAAGGAATAGGTGACGTTTCGGGTCGAGACCCGGAAGGGTCTCGACCCGAAACGTCACCTATTCCTTCGCTCCATAGATGTTTCCGGGTCTCGACCCGAAACGTCACCTATTCCTTCGTTCCATAGATGCTGCCTCACCCGCTGAGTTTCTCCAGCATTCATATCGATGTGATTTATTACCATTAAGCTTCAGTGATCTTGGCGTGAATTGGTAAGTTTTATGAAGTTGATGCTTGTGCTTCTGCGGTTCGCCTGTCCAGACCAGTCTGCAGTGTGAGTATGTGCGTGCTCTCTTTCAGAGGATGCTGGATGCCTTGGAGGAAGCTCGGACAGCAAGCCGGCAGCAGAGGCTGGTGAAGATGAAATCCCTGCGGTTCTCCAAACCCTGACCCCGTCCACACTGCCTCCGCCTCGCACCAAAACAACACCCTATACTTCTATAAGATATTCTCATTTGCACTGCAATTATATTTTCTTACTCAAATGAAATGCAATGTGTCTAAAGTATGAGTACTGCCTATTCCATACCCAGAAATACGGTTTAGTATCAAAATCAATGTGTATCGTGTATCTCAAATTGTTCAACTGAGGTAATAATGTTATGCTAATTTTGCACTAACAAAATTATTCTGTATACCTGTTGGAAAAGAAATTGAATAATATGTTGCAAACAAAATAAACCTGGTTTCCTGGATTCTGTCCTTATTTTTTAACTCAAAGTAGCACAAAAACTAGCCGTTAACTGAGCTTCTAGTTAAAAAATGAAACCATTCCAATCATGCTCATAATCAAAATAGGATGAAAAATATCTGTCAAACATGCACTGCATGACCATTGCTACTGAGAATCCTTGCAAAGTCTTTGAAATATATACAATTTTTCAAACATTTTTAACACTTGGATTTTTGACACCAGATTGGTTGTCTCAATTAAAGATTTGGTCGACTTGTCCAATACTTACCATGTTGGCCTTTATAACAAGAGGAATCGAATATAGGAGCAAAGAGATCCTTCTGCCACTGTACAGAGTCCCAGTGAGACCACACCTGGAGTATTGTGTGCATTTTTGGTCCCATAATTTGAGGAAGGACATTCTTACTGTTGAGGGAGTGCAGCGTAGGTTTACAAGGTTAATTCCCGGGATGGCGGGACTAGCATATGCTGAGAGAATGGAGCAGCTGGGCTTGTACACTCTGGAGTTTAGAAGGATGAGAGGGAATCTTATTGAAACATATAAGATTGTTAAGGGTTTGGACACGCTAGAGGCAGGAAACATGTTCCCGATGTTGGGGAGTCCAGAACCAGGGGCCACAGTTTAAGAATAAGGAGTAAGCCATTTAGAAGTGATATGAGGAAACACTTTTTCTCACACAGTGGTGAGTCTGTGGAATTGTCTGCCTCAGAGAGCGTTGGAGGCGGGTTCTCTGGATGCTTTCAAGAGAGAGCTAGATAGGGCTCTTAAAAATAGCGGAGTCAGGATATGGGGAGAAGGCAGGAACGGGGTACTGATTGGGGATGATCAGTCATGATCACATTGAATGGCGGTGCTGGCTCGAAGGGCCGAATGGCCTACTCCTGCACCTATTGTCTATTGTCCAATTCTTACCATCTTATATCTGCAGTGTGAAGCAATATCTATTCCCATTTCTTTGCTCGACTTAATTACTCATTGAGTAGCCTTGTTGAACTACCAATCGGCTACCTCTATCTCTACCGTGGCACAGCGGTAGAGTTGCTGCCTCACAGCGCCAGAGACCCGGGTTCAATCCTGACTATGGGTGCTGTCTGTACAGAGTTTGCACTTTCTCCCTGTGACCTCTGGGTGCTCCGCTTTCCTCCCACACTCCAAAGACGTACAGGTTTGTAGGCTAATTGGCTTGGTAAAATTGTCCCTGGTGTGTGGAGGATAACGTTAGTGTGCGGGGATCGCTAGTCAGCGCGGACTCGGTCGGCCAAAGGGCCTGTTTCTGCGCTGTATCTCTAAACTAAAATAAACTAAACTACTCCAGTGATTGGACCCCATGAGCAACAACACAACACATCACCGCACATTAACACTATCCTAAACACACTAGGGACAATTTACATTCACACCAAGCCAATTAACCTACATTTCCAGTTTCAAGATCTGCATTTCCAACTCATTTGGAATTAGTTTGGGATCTGGAGTGGAAACTTGCTGGTGGGGTTAGTCGAGAGCAAAGGTAGATAAAAATGCTGGAGAAACTCAGCGAGTGCGGCAGCATCTATGGAGCGAAGGAAATAGGCAAAGTTTTGGCCCCGAAGAGTGGAAGAGGAGTGACTATTGCTGGAAGCAATGACTATTTCAGATAGTTAATGGAAGGCCTATCATGTTGAGTAGGAAGGTGCTGCAGATGCGGGTTTCAAACAGACAGAGACAAAAAGCTGGAGTAGCTCAGCGGGACAGGCAGCATCTCTGGAGAGAAGGAATGGGTGTCGTTTTGGGTTGAGACCCTTCTTCAGGTTGACTACCTGTCAAGTTGAGCTATGTTGTGCTGGGTGATGTTGAACACTGGGATTGTTGCTGGACTCAACCAATGGAAAACAATCATGAAAATACGTTGCTGCATAAAGTCGCTCTTTATGAGCAGGATGTACCCGGGCAATACCCCAGATCGTCAGATTGTAACTAGGGAAAAGCCTGGCCAGAGTGCAGCTTGTTCTGCAGAGTAAATAGAGTCATGGACAGCTTTGGCCAACTTGCTTACATCGGCCAACATGACCCAGCTACACTAGTCCCACCTGCCTGCGTTTGGCCCATATCCTTCCGAACCTCTGCTACACATGAACCTGTCCAAATGTTTCGTAAACATTGCTATAATACCTGCCTCAACTACCTCCTCCATGTCCCATACACCCACCACCCTTTGTGTACCTGTCCAAATGTTTCTTAAACCTTGCGATAGATCTGAGATGTTACCTGGACTTACAGACACAATTCGCCGATGGCTTAAGGAGTGATCTCAATTGACTGCAGACTGGCTTCTGTGTGATGGAGATCTCAAGAGGAAGCCAAGACAGCTCATTGACTCAGCACCTCCGTCTGAAGGAGGATGTGAATGCTTCACCCTTATGTTCAGCCGTGGTGGTGGATGGAGCTGTCAGCTGATGGATAAACCCATCTGTGCAAGGAGCAGGATAATGGGGCTACTTTGGGATTGCCACTTGACCTGTTAGTCCAGCTAGGTTTCTAGTCTCTGGTGAGCCCCCAAACATTGATGGTGGGGTCCACCAACATTGCCTTTAGATCGCCAGGAGCTTTGAAGAGGGAGTGATGAACGGATTAATTTAGGATTGAGAATATCATTGAGAATAATCAGTTTGCCCTGTCTAATTGGCTGTGGAGTTAGCGTAGACTATGGAGTTACTCCAGCTTTTTGTGTCTGTCTTTAGTGGAGATTGATACACGTTTGGGAAGGGAATAATGCAGGGATATAGGAAAGATCCTGGCATTTGGATTGTTGGAGCTGAAAAAGGTCTTTGAGGCAGAGTGGTGCAATGGGATTAGAGTCATACAGCACTGATACAGGCCACTCAGCCCAACTTGCTCATGCCAACCAAGATGCCCCATCTGCATGTGTTTGGCCCACATCCCTCTGAACCTTTCCTGTCCATTAGCTGTTCAAATGCCTCTTATATGTTGTTATAATACCTGTCCTCAACTGCCTCGTGAGTTGAGAACCTAAGGTTTAAGGTGAGGGGGGGGGGAAGATTTAATAGGAGCCCGAGGGGTAACTATTTTACACAGAGGGTGGTGGGTTCATAGAACACGCTGCTGGAGGAGGTAGTTGGGGCAGGGACTATCACATAGTTTAAAAAACATTTAGACAGGTACATGGATATGACGGGTTTAGATGGATATGGGCCAAACGCTGGCAGGCGGGACTAGTGTAGATGGGGCATGTTGGCCGGCGTGGGTTAGTTGGGTTTCGAAGGGCCTGTTTCCACACTGTATCACTCTAAGACTATAACCATTCCTTAGCCCACTTGCCCAGCTGATCAAGATTAGTTTGGGCCACAGTCTAAGAATAAGGAGTAAGCTATTTAGAACGGAGACGAGGAAACACCTTTTCTCACAGAGAGTGGTGAGTCTGTGGAATTCTCTGCCTCAGAGGGCGGTGGAGGCAGGTTCTCTGGATGCTTTCAAGAAAGAGCTAGATAGAGCTCTTAAAAATAGCGGAGTCAGGGGATATGGGGAGAAGGCAGGAACGGGGTACTGATTGGGGATGATCAGCCAAGAGCATATTGAATGGCGGTGCTGGCGCGAAGGGCCGAATGGCCTACTCCTGCACCTATTGTCTATTGACTGTCATATGCTGAGAGAATGGAGTGGCTCAGTTTGTATACTCTAGAATTTAGAAGGTTGAGAGGGGATCTTATTGAAACATATAAAATCAAGTCGTCAAGTTTATTAAGGGTCTGGACACGCTAGACACAGGAAACATGTTCCCGATGTTGGGGGAGCCCAGAACCAGGGGCCACAGTTTGAGAATTAGGGGTATGCCATTTAGAAGAACCATATAACCATATAACAATTACAGCACGGAAACAGGCCATCTCGGCCCTACAAGTCCATGCCGAACAAATTTTTTTCCCCTTAGTCCCACCTGCCTGCACTCTTACCATAACCCTCCATTCCCTTCTCATCCATATGCCTATCCAATTTATTTTTAAATGATACCAATGAACCTGCCTCCACCACTTCCACTGGGAGCTCATTCCACACCGCCACCACTCTCTGCGTAAAGAAGTTCCCCCTCATATTACCCCTAAACTTCTGTCCCTTAATTCTGAAGTCATGTCCTCTTGTTTGAATCTTCCCTATTCTCAAAGGGAAAAGCTTGTCCACATCAACTCTGTCTATCCCTCTTATCATTTTAAAGACCTCTATCAGGTCCCCCCCTTACCTTCTGCGCTCCAGAGAATAAAGCCCTAACTTGTTCAACCTTTCTCTGTAACTTAGTTGCTGAAACCCAGGCAACATTCTAGTAAATCTCCTCTGTACTCTCTCTATTTTGTTGACATCCTTCCTATAATTTGGCGACCAAAATTGTACACCATACTCCAGATTTGGTCTCACCAATGCCTTGTACAATTTTAACATTACATCCCAGCTTCTATACTCAATGTTCTGATTTATAAAGGCTAGCATACCAAAAGCTTTCTTTACCACCCTATCTATATGAGATTCCACCTTCAAGGAACTATGCACCGTTATACCCAAATCCCTCTGTTCAACTGTATTCTTCAATTCCCTGCCATTTACCATGTACGTCCTATTTTGATTTGTCCTGCCAAGGTGTAGCACCTCACATTTATCAGCATTAAACTCCATCTGCCATCTTTCAGCCCATTTTTCCAAATGGCCTAAGTCACTCTGTAGACTTTGGAAATCCTCTTCATTATCCACAACACCCCCTATCTTGGTATCATCTGCATACTTACTAATCCAATTTACCACACATTCATCCAGATCATTGATGTACATGACAAACAACAAAGGACCCAACACAGATCCCTGAGGCACCCCACTAGTCACCTGACTCCAACCCGATAAACAGCCATCCACCATTACCCTCTGGCTTCTCCCATTCAGCCACTGTTGAATCCATCTTGCTATTCCTGCATTTATACCCAACAGTTGAACCTTCTTAACCAACCTTCCATGAGGAACCTTGTCAAAGGCCTTACTAAAGTCCATATAGACAACATCCACTGCTTTACCCTCGTCAATTTCCCTAGTAACCTCTTCAAAAAATTCAAGAAGATTAGTCAAACATGACCTTCCAGGCACAAATCCATGTTGACTGTTCCTAATCAGACCCTGTTTATCTAGATGCTTATATATATTGTCTCTAAGTATCTTTTCCATTAATTTGCCCACCACTGAAGTCAAACTAACAGGTCTATAATTGCTAGGTTTACTCTTAGAACCCTTTTTAAACAATGGAACAACATGCGCAGTACGCCAATCCTCGGGGACTATTCCCGTTTCTAATGACACTTGAAATATTTCTGTCATAGCCCCGGCTATTTCTACACTAACTTCCCTCAATGTCCTAGGGAATATCCTGTCAGGACCTGGAGACTTATCCACCTTTATATTTTTCAAAAAGATGAGGAAAAACGTTTTCACCCAGAGAGTTGAGAATCTGTGGAATTCTCTGCCTCAGAAGGCAGTGGAAGTCAATTCTCTGGATGCTTTCAAGAGAGAGTTAAGGTTCATAAGGTTCATTTATTGTCACATACACCAATTGATATAGTGAAATTCACTGGCCAGGTCAGTCATACAATTATAAAAAGCAACAGACTCAAAAAACACATTTGAACATAAACATCCATCACAGTGACCCCTACACATTCCTCACTGTGATGGAAGGCGAAAATAAAGGTCACGTCCTTCCCTTATTGTTCTTCCTTGGTGGGGGGCCTCGAGCCCCCCGTTCACGGGACGGTCTTGAGTCCCGTAGCCGGCGGCGTTCGGGCCTTCCGAGTTGAGGCGTTCAGCTCCCATTAGATAGGGCTCTTAAAGATCGCAGAGTCAGGGGATATGAGGAGAAGGCAGGAGCAGGGTACCGATTGGGGATGATCAGCCATGATCACATTGAATGGCGGTGCTGGCTCGAAGGGCCGAATGGCCTACTCCTGCCCCTATTGTCTATTGTCTATCCTGCATGTATGGGAGAAAACCGGAGCTGCCGGAGAAAACCCACGCGGTCACAGGGAGAACGTATAAACTCCGTACAGACAGCACCTGTAGTCAGGATCGAACCCTGGTCTCTGGCGCTGTAAGGCAGCAACTCTACCGCTGCACCACCATGCTGCCCCATCGTCACGGACAGAGTTTAGGAACTGTGTAGATGAGAACTTCAATCGGCAAGTACATTGAAGACCCTGTGTTATGGGCTGGGATTAATGTAAATCGTGGGTCAGCATGGGACTCGTGGGCCGAATGGCCTGTTTCCATGCTGCATGATGATATGACTAATTATTTATTGAATTGATACTATTCGTAACATTATTCAATAATTCTGGGATTTCGAGGAAAGAATATAACGACAATGTTTCATTTCAGTCCTTCAACAAGCTGCATGTGATGAAACGTTTGACAGATCTGTGCCGTTTTGGAAAGTGGAGCTGAATTTCTTCAAAGACCGTGTGAAGGGGTCTTGGATGAATTGGTCCGTTGCTTCAGTTTGTCTGTGTTGTGCTGGGTGAGCAGACAGGGTTCAGATCCGTTCCCCCTCACTACACCCTGGCATTTCTCAATCGCAGCGTTCCCATTGTACAGGGGCGAGCACCAACACAGCAGTTGTAATAACGCTGCCCACCATGTGGGGGCACTCCAGCCCTATGTGTTACAATAGTCTCAAAACCAGAGGACACGATGCTGAACAAGTTCCCTCTGAAAGAGCGAAACTCCTAGGAAGTTATAAACTCATAGAGCGGGCGGCACGGTGGCGCAGCGGTAGAGCTACTGCCTGACAGCGTATGCAGCACCAGAGACCCGGGTTCGATCCCGACCACGGGTGCTGTCTGTATGGAGTTTGTACGTTCTCCCCGTGACCTGCGTGGGTTTTCTCCGACATCTTCAGTTTCCCCCCACACTCCAAAGACGTGCAAGTTTGTAGATTAATTGGCTTGGTAAATGTAACAATTGTCCCTAGTGGGTTATTTTTCTACCCTATAGGATAGTGTTAATGTGTGGGGATCGCTGGTCGGCGTGGACCCAGTGGGCAGAAAGGGCCGTTTCCACGCTGTATCTCTAAACTAAACTAAATAAAAGCTGTACAGCATGGACACAGGACCTTAGGCCCAATCTGTTCATGCTGACCAAGTGGGCATTTGTGACCCATTTGCCTGCATTTGCCTTCAATCCCTCTCAACTATTCATAAATTCATAAATTCGAGGAGCTGAATTGGGCCATTCAACCTGGTGCTCAGAAAACAATCTGGCTCTGAACACCAGGAAAACAAAAGAGCTCATTGTCGACTTCAGGAGGCACAGCACCGACTTAACCCCCCTACACATCAACGGCGAGTGTGTGGAGAGGGTCAACACCTTCCGGTTTCTCGGCGTCCATATCGCTGCTGACATCTCCTGGACAGACAACACGACAGCGGTCATCAAGAAGGCTCAGCAGCGGCTGCACTTCCTGAGGGTCCTCAGGAAGCACAACCTGGACTCTAACCTGCTGCTGACCTTCTACCGCTCGTCCATCGAGAGCCTGCTGACATACTGCATTACAGCATGGTATGGCAGCTGCACCATGGCAGACAGGGAGAGGCTTCAGAGGGTAACCAGGACAGCGCAGAGGATCATTGGTTGCCCTCTCCCCTCCCTGATGGACATCTACACCTCCCGCTGCCTTAGCAGGGCAAAGAAGATCACCAAAGACAGCCCCCATCCTGCGTTTGGACTGTTCGACCTGCTGCCCTCTGGAAGGCGCTATAGGTGCATCAAATCCAGGACAAACAGACTCAGGAATAGCTGCTTCCCGAGAATTATATCTACCATAAATTCAAATCCACACATGCACTGACTACACCGCCCAACACGGACTTCCATCTGTATATATGTATATATGTATGTAGCGCCGTAGAATTTGTGCACCTATTCCCCCCCCCCCCCCATCTCCCTTCTGTTTTGTTTTTCTGTTTCTTGTTTTTTGTGTAAAATTGTATGTATGCACTGAGTACGAGCAGCTTTCAGTTTCACTGTACATGTATAGTGACAATAAATGGCATATCATTTCATATCATTCGGCCCATCAAGTCTACTCCACCATTCAATCATGGCTGATCTATCCTTCCCTCTCAACCCCATTCTCCTGCTTTTGCCCCATTCCCCCTGACACACTTCCTATCGATACATCTGTCCAAATGTCTTTATAGAAGTCGGAATTATATCCACTGCGATAGCTTCCTGGCTGCCCAAGTGTTAGACTTAGCTCTAAGGGCTAACGGAAACAAGGGACATGGGGAGAATGCAAGAGAGGGGTACTGATTTTGGATGATGTAAACGTCTATCAGGTCACCCATCAACCTCTGGTATTCCACAGAAAACTATCCAAGTTTGTTCTCACCTCACCATCCTTGTGATTGAGGCAGTGCAGCGAAGGTTCACGAGATTGATCCCTGGGATGGCGGGACTGTCATATGAGGAAAGATTGAAAAGACTAGGCTTGTATTCACTGGAGTTTAGAAGGATGAGGGGGGTTCTTATAGAAACATATAAAATTATAAAAGGACTGGACAAGCTTGATGCAGGAAAAATTTTCCCAATGTGGGGGGAGTCCAGAACCAGGGGCCACAGTCTTGGATTAGAATGGAGGTCATTTAAGACTGAGGTGAGAAAAAACTTTTTCACCCAGAGAGTTGTGAATTTATGGAATTTTACTTCGGAGTCACGTGAGTGATTCCGTGAAGATCCCAGCTCAGTGCGCAGGTGCGGCATTATCGCACAGCTGTGCAGAACGCGGCCAGCGGGAGTCGGCAGCTCCCGCATCCAAGGACGTGAGGTAAGTACTTACCTTAATCGGGCCTTGTGGTTTTTTGCTCCAGGGGGAGCAAAGCAGCAGAGGAAGCGGCCCCCGTTCGACTCCAACGAAGGAGCCGACAGTGGAGGGGGAAAGGCGCAAACGGGACCGCACACGCTGCGGACCGCTGCAGGGAGCTGCGCTATGCCGGTCCGCTGAACAGCTGTTTGGTAACAGCAGCGGACCGGCGGGAAATTTAAAAACCCAACCGGCAGCCCTGCAGACTCCTGACAAGGAGAATCGCCGCCCGGGAACCGCTACAATGCCGCCTGAAAAACGGCAGGCAGCCTCTAAATACAGGTAAGACAAAAATCTTACCAAAATTACAGGTTCTATAGGAATCAACTTCCTCCAACACTGGAACAGGTTGGAGACAGCAAAAATAAGTATGTCTGTCTCCCCAAGCCAGAGGAGGTCATGGAGTTCACCTCCAGGAAAAAAGGGGCACTGGCTGAATGCCAAGGGAGCTGACACTCCTACCCCAGTGCTATTGCACTAGCCATCTCCCTTGACGAGGGATTGATGCAACAGCGGAGTTTGAGCTATGCCTCCTCCAATTCATAGCACACCCTTTTGCTCCCTCTTTTGAGGCTAGCTAAGGAGGCCAGGGCTGGGCTGGCTTAAACGCTGGGCAGGCGGACGAGAACAGCAGTATGCCAGGGGAGCAGGATCAGGAAGAGCTACTGGGTGTCGTGGGCCACTACATGGCTCCTCCACGCGACCATCTTCCCAACAAAGCCCTGCAGGAGCAGGCCTTTCTAGAGGCAAATCCGCAGGCAGCTGGGTCAGCAGACTCGCAGACAAGAGCTAAATGCAGCGAATTCTGAAGCTCCTAACAGAAGGGTCAAGATGTCACCGCCTTTGCTCGTTTTTCCACGGATCATACTCACCTGGCAGGCGAGACGCCATGATCACCAAGGTGGTTCTCCCAGGATGAGACTATCCCGTTGCACTACGAGGGTGCTGACGCCTAAGATGTTCCCAAATTTGGGATACTCGACTGACATTGGTGCATATAAGACCTGCCCGCAACCCCAAATATACGGGGCTATGCAAACCGCTGCTGCGGGAAGAGAGGCAGCTAAACCTGTGCGCCTCATGAGGGCAGGCCATGGAACGAGCAGGACATCGCATCCAACACCCAGCTGGCAGCACCCCTCGGCATCCACCAGCAATATCAAACAAGGACTGGTGAAAGCCTGGCGACCGCTTCACATTACCCCCAAAGCTCTTTTTAGACAGGGGCCCAGAGCGGAGCCGTGGGAAAATGCGCCGCCCCACCGACAGCACCAGCATACCAGCAAACTAGGCCTTCATGAAAAAACAATAAACATGGAGGTAGGTAGTCTGGTTCCTCCCAGTTTACACTAAATAAGGGTGTTCTACTAACTGCGGGGGGGGGGGGGGGGGCATTTACACTTGTTGATAAAGCATGGGATGCTGTCACAAATAACTAAAATATACTCAACAGTATTAGTGGATAAAAACGAATTCAAATTGGGCATATTACCGCCAGTTCAGCAATGCGCCCAAAGGGCATTTTCTCCCTCTAAGAAAGAGAAGTGAGAAGGTCAAGCTGAACTAGAAAGGCTCATTACTAAACGGATCATGGGAGTAAACATGAACCATTGGAATTTGTATCGAATATATTCACCAAAACTACAAAAGATGGTGAATGTAGCATCATCATTGATCTAATATCACTAAATAAATCTGTTGAGTATATACACTTTAAGATGGAGACGGGTTTTTTGTCACTGCCAGACATCTGATCTCCAAGGATACCTATGGGGAGCATTGATATGGGAGATACTAACTATCTTATACCCATACACTAGGATCATTATAGATACCTAAAAAATGTTTACCTGGATAATGGATATCCCGGTTAGGGCAACTATGGGAGCATAGAGCATTCCCTATGGTCTAACCTCAGCCCTAAACTATTATAAATATTAAAAAAATGGCCATGAATAATCATGGCATATATTGGATGATATCCTCATATTAGGAAACAAAGGAATTAGCTGTGGCAGCAGTTCTAGCTACGAAACAGCTCCCTAAAGCTCTGAGGTTTATCCCACGCCCAGATAAACCAGAATTGAAGCGTTAACTACCATGGATTATCTGGGCTTCAATAACAATTCCGTCCATATGACTGTTACTTTGCCAAGGTACTTGGGTCACTATAATCAAATCATGAATGTACCCACTGAAGCTATATCACAATTACGGTGGTGGGCAGACATATATTTGGCATAGTTTTCAGCCCTATTATCATCACCAATCCCAACTTGGTTATTAAAAACCGATGCCAGTACTTTAGGCTGGGGAGCAACTAAACTCCATATCCAGCACAGGTAACAGATGGACCAATTCACAAACATCGTTACTACACACACCGGGCATCAACTACTTGGGATTGGTGATCGCCTATTGGGCTAAAAAGCATATGCATTTCAAATGCAGCACGTACATATGTGGTTACGGATTGATAATACTATGGTGGTGGCTTATATCAACCATATGGGGAGCATAATAATCATTATTGTGCAACAAATTGGTCAAACAAATCTGGCAATGGTGTGTCAAAAGACATTTTAACTATCAGCTGCCTATGTCCTAGGAAGCAAGTGGGAGACACCATGTCACGGGGTAAAATTTATGAAAACATTGAATAGATGTCAAACCCAAGATATCTGCTAAAGGTATTAAGCAGTTTGAAAGCCAGATATCAATTTGGTTGCACAAGACGGAATCACCAGTAACCTATGTATGTGACTTAGGAACCAGATTAGAGGCAGCAGCGATAGATGCCTACACGCTGGAAGGGGGAATTTCTGCTTTGCCTTCCTCCCTTCCGCCTCATCAGTCGGGCACTTCGCAATACAGATGGGATCTGTCTCCGAGATATTGAACGTGCCCGACCGGCCTACACAGCCATGGTCCCCAGTTCATCACGACACGGTGGGCGAGTCACCTATGGATTTCCCTAGTGGACCATGGTTGCTGACTCAACCCAGTATCAGGCACAAGCCACCCATGCCAGAAAAACATCAAACTCCTGGGTGCAGGTTTTGAATAGACCTTACCAGGGACTGGGATTATCTAAGGAACCATTACCACCATGTCGGCATCCCTGCGAACAGTCACCAAAAGCTAACATGGGTAAAATACTGCCACGACGCAGGGACAACATACCAAACTATTCAACCATTGACGTATTGGAGTTCCTGGAACATCTACACCATGACTAAAAGGTGAGTTACAGTGCCGTAAATACAGCATGGAGCGCCTTATCTGCTTATCTAAAACAGCATGTCAGCAGAGCATGGGATCCCATCCACTGAAGGTAAACTCATGAAGGGCAACTATAATAATAAGCCCCAAAAACCCAGGTATACCCATGTATGGGATATCGGTGTGATATTGACATATCTCAGAGAATGGCACCAGCCAGATCCCTCAGCTTGCTCAATCTATGTTAAAAACGCTCATGCTTATGGCTCTCGTACACGCTCACAGAGTCCAGTCACTCCATAAAACTAGACTGGATAACATGGTGATTACCCCAGACGCATCACGTTCATATTCTAGGTCTGGTAAAAATCTAACTCGCAGGTATATGGGACTAGGCGAGATTATGAGTTCGGCACGGACTAGTAGGGTCGAGATCGCCTGTGTTTTCCGTGCTGTAATCGTTATATGGCTATATGGACCAGGAACGCCCAATTCACTGGTGGGATTCTGGGCCTACCCACCAG
This sequence comes from Leucoraja erinaceus, assembly GCF_028641065.1. Classification (NCBI taxonomy): domain Eukaryota; kingdom Metazoa; phylum Chordata; class Chondrichthyes; order Rajiformes; family Rajidae; genus Leucoraja; species Leucoraja erinaceus. The sequence continues at coordinate 13,848,706 of NC_073412.1, read as the reverse complement.
AGTCCAGGTTGAGTGTGGTGACCCATCCACTACAATATATAGACACAACCCACAATCTTAGAGGGAGAGGAAAGCCTATGGGTCAACCACAGAAACCCCAAGACGGGGTACGAGCCAAACCACTCCAAGGTGGCTCAAACAGGTATTGAAAGCTGCCGGAATAGATAATAATACATTTTAATCCCATTCCACTAGGGCAGCATTGATATCAGCGGCTGAACGAATGGACATCCCGGTTGACCACATTCTCAATACGGCAGAACGGTCAAGGGAACGACGTTCAGAACATTTTTTATTGTAAACCGTTGATAAACCTGATTTAATTGCAGAAAGAATATTACAAACTGCAATATTAATTTAAGCTCAGGGGAGCTCTTTATGTTGTTATTGTTAACAAATACCTTCTGTTTCTTGTGAAAGCAGATCCACTGGTTGATTACGATAACACTTCCTCCCTCAAAAACTTCGGTAGTGAGTGAAATAAAAACTGTTACACGGTTTGAAATCACAGACCTTTGAAGTCTTCACGGAATCACTCACGTGACTCCGAAGTAAAATAGTAAGATTAAACGAGCACTTACCAGTATGAAGTTTGATCTGTATTTTATGAGGAGTTACGGTGAGGTATTACGTGCCCTCCGCTCCCACCCTCAATATATAGATCAAACTAATAAACTGGAGTCTCATGATCTTTACTATCTTACTTCAAATATTGTGTCTATCCTGTGATTTCACACCGCTGCTTCGAAGTATGCCGCACCTGCGCACTGAGCTGGGATCTTCACGTAATACCTCACCGTAACTCCTCATAAAATACAGATCAAACTTCATACTGGTAAGTACTCGTTTAATCTTACTATTCCCTGCCACAGAGGGCAGTGGAGGCCAAGTCACTGGATGGATTTAAGAGAGAGTTAGATAGAGCTCTAGGGGCTAGTGGAGTCAAAGGATATGGGGAGAAGGCAGGCACGGGTTATTGATAGGGGACGGTCAGTCATGATCACAATGAATGGCGGTGCTGGCTCGAAGGGCTGAATGGCCTCTTCCTGCACCTATTTTCTATGTTTTTATGTTTGTCCAGTCTCTCCTTTTAGCTAGACAAAAGTGCTGGAGAAACTCAGCGGTGCGGCAGCATCTATGGAGCGAAAGAAATAGGCAACGTTTTGAGCCGAAACAGGGTTTCCCTACCTTCGATTTTCCAGCATCTGCAGTTCCTTCTTAAACTCTCCTTTTAGTTAATGGTCTCTAATCCAGTGGATGTAGGAAGGAATTGCAGATGCTGATTCACACTGAAGATAGACACAAAATGCTGGAGTAACTCAGCGGGACAGACAGCATCTCTAGAGAGAAGGAATGGGTGACATTTCAGTTCAAAACCCTTCTTCAGAGTCTCCAGAAAAGTCACCCATTCCTTCTCTCCAGAGATGCTGCATTTTGTGTCTATTGTCAACATTCCGATAGACCTCCAAACCCTCACCCTTCCTATAATGGGGTGACCAGAACTGACCACAAGACTCCAGATACGGCCTAAGCAAAGAGTTTTGAAGTTGTATCGTGACTTCCTGACTCTTATACACAATGGGCCGATCAATACCATGTGCCTTCTTTACCCTTCCATCTAATTGTGATGTCCCTTTCAGGATTTGAACCCCAAGATTCCTCTGCACAACAATGATATTAAGAGTCTTGCCACCATCCCTGTCATCTTCCAAAGTGCAACACCTCACACTTGCTCCAGCTGCCATTTCTCTGTCCAATTCTGCAGCTGATACATATCCCACTCTATACTTTAACATCCTTCCTCACAGTCCATGACTCTAGCAATCTTGCCACAAAATTAACACAATCATCCCCTCCAAGCTGGTTACCAAACTCGCAGAACTGGGTCTCTGCTCACCCCTCTGCAATTGGATCCTCGACTTCCTCATTCACAGACCACAGTCTGTTTGTATTGGTGGAAATGTGTCTCTAGCAATCTTGGTCTTATCTGCAAACTTACTATCTAACCCATTGACACTTACACAAGCAGTAACGGTTCCAGCATAGATCACCGCACAACTCGGGCGGCACGGCGGCGCAGCGGTAGAGTTGCTGCTTTACAGCGCTAGAGACCCGGGTTCCATCCTGACTACGGGTGCTGTCTGTACAAAGTTTGTACATTCGGCATGTGTTTTCTCCAGGATCTCTGGTTTCCTTCCACACTCCAAGTTTGTCGGCTAATTGCTTTGGTATAATTGTAAATTGCCCCCAGTGTGTGGAGGAAAAGTGCACTGGGATTGCTGGTTGGCACAAACTCGGTGGGCCGAAGGGCCTGTTTCCACGCTGTATCTCTAAACTAAACTAAACTAAACTCCAGCCAAAATAATGCCCTTTTACCACAAACCTCTGCCTTATATCATAATCATAATTTATTAGCCAAGTGCGTTTGCAATTTACGAGGAATTTGATTTGTCATACAGTTATTCCAAAAAAGCAACAAGACACACAATTACATAAACATTTGACATAAACATCCACCACAGCGGCTGCTCCACATTCCCCATTGGGATGGAAGCAATAAAGTCTTATCTTCTTTCCTCCTTTCCTCCCGCGGTCGAGGGAGTCGAACCATCCACAGCTGGCGATCGAGCTCCTACGTTGGGGCGGTCTAAGCTCCTGCGGCTTGGAATTCCCAAAATCAGTCCCTGACTAGGGACCGCGAGCTGCATGGTGTTAAAGTCCGCAGGCTCCGCGGTTTTGGAGCACTAGAAGTCCCAGACACGAAGCCGCCAACTCCACGATGTTAGACCGCAGTGCGGACGGAGATACGACACGGAAAATGTTGCATCTCTATCGAGGAAAGAGATACAAAAAGTTTCCTCCACCCCCACCCCCACACCCTCCCCCCACCTCCCAACCACCCCCATATCCCCCCCCCCCCCCCCAAATACAAAAAAACAAAAACATACATTTTACAGCAAACTAAAAACACAAAGAATAAAAAAGACGAAGGCATGCGATTGGGCCCCTGGTCTTTCAGTAAGTGGACAATTGAGAATTCAATGACCAGGGGCAATTCAATATGAATCGCTTGCATTTGAAGCCTGTGGTTCAGTCTACCATGGGGGACTTCATCAAATGGTTATAAAACTCTATGAAGCCAACATCCGCCACCTTACCCTCATCGATCATGCTGTACAAACCCATGCTGATGATCCCTAATTAGCCCATTCCCTTCAAAATCCTTTCCAATATCTGTCCTACCAATGACATGTGGCTCACTGGCCTAATATTCCCAGGATTATCACCACAAAGGAAGAACATTAGTGACTCTCCAGCCGTCTAGGACCTTGCTTCTGGATAGAGGTGTTGCAAAGATCGTCGGCAATCTTCTCTCTTGCTTGTCTTGATAACCTGGGATGGGCTGGACCCCACCAGGACCTGGGGATCTGTCCACTTTGATGCCCATCAAGAGCCCCGACACCACCTCCTTCTAGATCGCAAATTCAGGAAGCCCTCGTAAAGATTCTGCCACGTCTAAGTCCCAGTCAATATTGGGGAGGTTAGGTTGGCACGGTGGCGCAGCGATAGAGTTGCTGCCTTACCGCGCCAGAGACCCGGGTTTGATCCTGACTACGGGTGCTGCCTGTGCGGAGTTTGCACGTTCTCCCCATGACCACGTGGGTATTTCACAGAGTGCTCTGGTTGCCTCCCACATCCCAAAGGTTTGTAGGTTAATTGGCAACATTGTAAATTGTTCCTAGTGTGTAGAATAGTGCTAGTGTGCGGACATCATGGGCCAAAGGTATCTCTAAATTCTAAAGTTAAAGACCACACTACGATATTCATGTTGTTTTTGAGAGGGGAATGATTTAATAGGAACCTGAGGAACAGCATCCACACAGATGCTGGTGGGTGTACGGAACAAGCTGTCAGAGGAGATAGTTGAGGCAGGTTCAATAACAAGTTCAAATACATTTTGAAAGGTACTTGAATAGGAAATGTTTAGAGGGATATATACCAAACACAGGCAAATGAGGCTAGCTTAGTTGGAGCATCTTGGTCGGCATGGACAAGATGGGCCAAAGGGCCTGTTTCTGTGCTGTGTGACGGTGCGGAGTGGTTTGTAACTGAGGCCAAAGTCTTCGTAAAGAGAACAGGATTACAGTTTAAACACAGCCTGAAAGCCAATCGAAGTTACTGCCAAAGATAGACACAGAATGCTGGAGTAACTCAACGGGACAGGCAGCATCTCTGGATAGAAGGAATGGGTGATGTTTCAGATCGAGACCCTTCTACAGACTGAGATCCAGGGGAGTGGGAAACATAGAGATACAGAATGGTGAGGTGAAAATGAGAGATCAAAGGGGACAAAATTCATCAAAAGTGTAGAATGGATCATTGTTCGCGAAGGGAGGGAAGGGGTGAGGGTGAGGGTGAGGCATGCAATAAGTAGAATTTAATGAGGAGGACAGTGAAAGCCGTCAGAGAACTAGGATGGGGGAGAGAGGGAGAGAGAGGTGACGCAAGGGTTAATTGAAGTTAGAGAGGTCAATATTCATACCGCTGGGTTGTGAAATATGAAGTGCTGCTGTAATATCTTGCTGTACCGTTGTCCTGCATTAATCAGTCCATTCGATCCATCATTTGAATACTAGCCCCCAATACTGACTCCGGTACTCCTCCTGTCTCCCATCCTCCCATGTACCTGTATTACCTGTTGGACTGCTCGATCCTGTATTTCCCTGTCGGAGTTATAAAGCCCAGCGCGGGTGTAGTGTGGTAATGCAGCAGACTGCAGGGGAAGCGGTGGCTGAGCTGTGTTAATTGGGTAGTGGGAGCCGCTGCATTCATTAGCCATTGATGGGAGCCACTGGGGAGGCTGACAGCTCTGTGGGTTACACACGGGATGTACAGTGCAATCATTGCCCTTTACTGTGGATGGACCCAGGCAGCTCCTGCAGCAACTCATCAATGGCACCAACCATTGTCACTCCGGTGTTGCTGCATTAGTGAGGACATGGGGACTCTGCACAGCTCGCATTATCAGCTCACTGACACTGATAGTAGGAGAGGAGAGAGGAGGAACGAGACGGGAGAGAGAGGGAGGAGGGAGGAGAGAGGAGGGAGGAGTTAGGAGAGAGGGAGAGGGAAAGGGGAAAAGGAGTGAGGGAAATAACAGAGCAAGGGGAAAGAAGGGAATGAGAAGGGGAAGGAGAGAAGGTGAGATCAGAGAAGGAAAAGGACAAGGAAGGTCATAACATATGACAGGAGCAGAATTAGGCCATTCGGCCCATCAGGTTACACCATTCAATCATGGCTGATCTATCCCTCCCTGCTTTCTCTCCATAATAACCTCTGACACCTACATAGAAACATAGATAATAGGTGAAGGAGTAGGCCTTCAAGCCAGCCATTCAATTAGCGATGTTACATACTCACCTTCAGCGGCACTGCAGTTCTGCCACTGGCCGTGTGCGCGACTTTAGCTCCTTTTGGGGGGGGTGGCGGGAATAAAATGCCGTTTTCTCCTGCCTGTCGGAGTCGAACTTTCTCAGGCTGTTCAGCTGCTGCAGAAAAATCGTTCCGGCTTCCGTTTGTCGGAAGTTTGTTTTTTTAAATCACGGGACAATTTAATCCCTGGAGTAAAATAAAAAGCTACTTCTAACGCCATCAACACCTACAACGGGACGGATCTCACGTAGGGGACAAAACATAAGGTAAGTCGTCTATTTTACATATAAACTTGCTTCTTAGGATGACTTTAATCCAAATTTTATTGGCGAAAATGTGATTTTGGCCCCATACGAACTGGCAGTGTTTTTCCTGCCGATATGGGGTTCAAATTCACTGCAACCGCAAAGTTGCAATCAATCACGTTCCACAAAAACCCACTCGCAAGGTGATTTTACTTCGGAGTCACGTGAGGGACTCCATGAAGAAGCCCGCTACAGCGCATGCGTGTCATACCGCATACACGCATTCAACGAGTCAGACGTGGGAGAGGACGTCTCCCTAGAGAGAAATGCAAAGAAGCAGGTAAGAGACTGCAAAAAATTTTCCACTTACCTTGCAGGTAGGAAATACAAGAAGCTGCAGGAGCTGGAGAAGAGACTGCAGAAATAGTGCAGCCAGAACCAGCAGCAGCAGTTAGCGCGAATCCTCTGGAGGGGATTCCCAAACGGCTATTTTTAGCACAGAACAGCTGTGCCCGACGTCGCTCCCCGCACCGGCAAGATTGACTGCTGCCGGGCGGGAAACAAAGCTACACGGCCCGGGGAGTTTCTAGACCAAGTCGGGTCTATTTTTAGATGCAGTCGCTAGGGGCTCCGCAGCTGATTGAAGCAGCTGCACCACCCGGGAGAGAGAGAGCTGACATCGGGGACAGCAGCCCATGGACCTGCGCTACGGGGTCCGTGGGGCTGCGGGAGGAAGGACGTTCCTCCGAAAACGGCAGGCTGAAAACCAGTACAGGTAAGAACAGATTTCCCTTACCTTTTTGGTGCTTTTTTCCAGACGTGCCTGCTGTATTCTGAAGAGACTGGTGTGTTGCTGAACAGCAGGGAGCCAGCTAAGGACGTCAGGGCACAGCCACAGGTCGTTACTGGTGTGAGGCTGAACAGCAGGCAACCAGCTACTGATGTCAGTATAGAGCTGAAGGGCTGCTAACACAGAGTTTGCTGTTGTTTAATGACCAGCAGCAGGCAGCAATAAATGTCGGCACCAGCATCTCCCAGAAGGGAGCGAGTGCCAAACTTCACCCTAAATGGGTAGAGGTGCCTGTGAGTACCAGGACCAGGGGGAACGGTCCAGTGCCCGTAGGCATGGGGACGGGCTGTGGGATATACCGCGTGCGACTAGTGCCCGAGAGCACCAAGGTCGGCAGGAGCGGTCCCATATATTAAGCACCCGCGACGACTAGTGCCCGAGAGCATGTAAGTCGGCTGGAGCGGTTTGCTGGAGTAAATTTCTCCATAGTGGCAGGCTCCGGGATTGGAGGATAGCCACAGTGGGCAAATAATATAAGTCCCACAGCAGTTTCCCATATGGGCTGCATGAAATGTCAGACGCCTCTGAGGAGGGTATCGAAGGTCTGACGGGGTAAAGCCTGAGCAGGTGATGGAGCCACTGTCCCCTATTGAAGGGGGGGAAAACAACCTGCCGAACATGATGAGCAGTACTGCCAGCAGAACTCACGGAGAATGATTTCGAGAAGGATGGCTGTGAGTATTGAAGGACTGTGAGTCCACCCATTAACTTCAAGCTAATATTTTGCTGAAGTGTTGGCAAGGGTTCTATACCCCGGGAATATTGTGGTGCTCTCAATGTAGCCATTGTTACAGGTGCATTTGCAGACGTGTTGGGAAGGCTGTAATACTCTGAAAGGTCTCATGGCGGGCATACAGCTTTGGGCCGCATGTTTTTTTTTTTTTTTTTAAAAAGGTGTACAAAATTAGTGACCTTAAGGATGCCATTAGCACTATTTTTGAAATGTGTAGTTGAAGGGCCATTCAGCCAGCTCTAGACCCTAGTTCGCTATACTATGTGAGCAAAGGGCTATAGACCCCGTTATTTGGGGGGGGGGGGGGGGGGAGACCTGTCTAAACAGGTAAAGAATTGGCGTGGTGGCTTGACTTTGGGGCTGATTAAAGCATCCAAAGGATTTCTGGGGAAGACATTAACCTTATGTGCATCCTAAGAGAGGTAGTGTGTTTTTGTAATTATACTACAAAGAATTGGGCAGAGGTACCCAGCAGCAGCGTCCTGTTTAGGGTTTGGCCGGGACGACCACTGTGGAGATGCAAACTAACATTAACCTTTAGGCTCTCCACAACCGCATATGAAACCAAGGAAAATAACTTGGTTACCACCAATAACCATGGAGGTAGGTGAATTTGGGGCTCCAGTATTAATAGGGAGCACGGAAGTTGGGGGGATATTGCAACTTCATGTTGATGCTTGGTGTAATATATCCATGGACAGATATATCCTTAGCAGTTTTAAGGGATATCTGATAGAGTTCTACACGAACAAAACCCTCCAGTACATAACCGGATAGATATACATGCTGGTATGAAATAAACTAAACCTGAACAACAGGATTTGTCTCAAACATCTTTATTAGAAATAAGAAAGATGGGGGATGCCGTATTATTATGGATTATCAATACTTCACAATGTTGTGCAATATATTCATTTTAAAAATGGATATGTTTAGCAGTGCTAAGATTTAGTGTGCAGCAGGCTAGTCTATGGGAAGTATTAATTTAAGATCCTTGCTATTCAATATCAAACTGGGGGAAAAATTTTAAACCAGTGTTGGGACTGCTGCAACACCAAAATCATAGAATTATGGTATAGTTGGATGATATCCTTATTGTGGGAATAACTTAGGAATCGGCATGTTAGGCAGTGGTTGCCACTAATCAATTGTTTGTGCAGCTGGGATGCATTGTCCATCCACTTAAGTCAAAATTGACACCATTAACACATTTAATATGTTAATGACTTACTAATATGGAAAGCCACAGAGGTCAACTCGTGCTATTACAAACAGATGCCAGTGCAATTGGTTATGGTACAACTGATACCATCTCGAGCTATGGGGGAGATGGAATATATAAGAAGCTAACCTACATAACACTAAGGGTTAGAAATGTTAAGTGCATTTCATGGGCTAAAATCTTATTGCTCAGGAATGAAACTGCAGCATGGTAGATGGTAGATAGATAATACCTCGGTGATGGCATATTTAAGTCATATGGGTGGAAAGATATCACCAGCTTGTGATGAATTGGCAAATTAAATTTGGGAATGGTGTGTCCAAAGGAATATTTGGTTATGGGCTACGTATCTACCAGGGATACTAAATCAGTGGCAGACACCAGGCCACGAAAAATTATTGGAAGTACTAAATGGATGTTGGATAGATGGTATTTGCTAAAATCAGTAAAGTAGGTAAGGCCGGATATTAGAATTGCATCCGGGGTTAAATCACCAGTTACCGAGGTATGTATCATTGATACCAGATCCTGAGGCAGAAGCTACAGATGCTGTTTCACCGCACTAGGGGAGGGTTTTTTCATTTATGTATTACCTCCTTGTCTATTTTATAAATTTGGGGTACGAAGGGACATTAAACAGGAATCGGCATTGGGGATGTCTTAGTACCTGATTGGCTTACCCAACTATGGTTTTCCGGGGTACAGGACATGGTGCTGGAACCATGTATAACGGTAAGACATAGTCCTAAGTTGCTGGTGCATCCAGTAACTGAGGATAGCTATCCATGTCATAGAAAATATTGATTTAGTAGGTTGTAGACTCTAAAACACCGCTACGGGACATGGGGCTATCAAAAGAACTGTGGACATGATCACAGCAGCACGAAGAAGGTCTACTCAATAACAGTATTTAGGTCATATTAAAATGGACTAATTACTGCCATGATAACTTTCTGGACCACAGAAATAAGGATGTTCCGGGGGTGCTACAGTTGCTTACCAGCCTGCAATATGGAGGACTGTGTGTCAGCACGGTGAATAGTGCCGAAAGTGCATTGTCAAGTCATTAATGGCAAGAAACAGTAAGACAGTCTGTGGGATCACATCCTCTGGCAGTTAAAAAATTTTAGAGGATATGTTAACACCAAGCCACCAAAAAATAAGATACAACTATATTTAAATGTAAGTGTGGCTTTGATCTTGCTAAGGAATTGGTCGCCGGCTACAGCATTAAATCTGGATAACTAACTAGAAATGGTAATGCTGTTAGCGCTAGTCACAGTGCATAAGCTCCAGTTATTGCTAAAAGTAAGACTGGATGGCTTCACTATTGCGGCACGAAGATTGGGGGTGTGATCCAGGACCGTATTATTAAACAAAAGAGGCCAGGATTAGCGGGGCAGGTCATAGAATTGATGGCCTACCCGGAGGACAAATGCCTCTGTATAGTAAAGTACGGTTTTGTTATACAGTAAAGGAAAAAGGCTATCAGAGGCAAGGAATTGGCGTTTAATCAGCTATAAGATACTGTACCATAGAGTGTAACTCAGACCATTTCGCGGTGGCTGAAATATGGGATATGATAGGCGGGAGTGGACAATAACATATTTAATTCTCACCCCACCAGGGCTGCAGCTACATCTGCAGCAAAACGCCTTGATGTATCCATGGACCAAATCCTCAGGATTGCAGGATGGTTGTTGGAGAATACGTTTCAGAAATGTTAACAAACCAGTTAGCAGTATGGGAACGTTTTTTCGGGGAACAATTTTAAGTTCTGTATGATAATTTATCCCTGAAGAATACAGGGTTATGATTTGAATTAATTCGATATTATTTATCATTTCCATTAAATAATTGGTATGAATGCTTTGAATATAATTAACAATTTCTCTCTAACTACCAAGGCAGTTGTGAAGCATGGACTCGTTTCCACGGCATGAGGTCACAGAGCTTTGAAATCTTCATGGAGTCCCTCACGTGACTCCGAAGTAAAATAGTAAGATTAAACGAGAACTTACCAGTTTGAAGTTTGATCTGTATTTTATGAGGAGGAACGTTGAGGGAATACATGCCCTCCGCTCCCACCCTCATAGGGTCATATCTTAAACTGGTATCTCTTTGATAATCTTGCTATTTTAGGTCAATATAGGGTATCTGTGACCTCACACCGCTGCTTTGAAGGATGACACGCATGCGCTGTAGCGGGCTTCTTCATGTATTCCCTCAACGTTCCTCCTCATAAAATACAGATCAAACTTCAAACTGGTAAGTTCTCGTTTAATCTTACTATTAAAATGCCCATTAATTTACGGGAATTAAACATTAAATTCCTTCCATTTGACCTATAAATTCATGACAATGAGATTTAAAAATCATGTTATATTGTGAATTCTTGTGTGAATGTTATTTGGACACTTAGGCTATTTAAAAATGTTAACATTTTCTTAAGAAATTAGTAGATGTTTAGATCTAGTAATTGAATTTTGTAATTAGCTAGAATTAGGTAACTAACTAATTATATGCTTTAATTTCAGGTCATCCAATAAGATTGTTTCATATTTGTTTCAGAATGCTTCAATCTATAATAACTGAAAATTTCATTCAGTTCTCTTAATTTTTACAAAAGTTATGGTAATTTGACTGTCCACGATCACAGCTTTTGTGTTAAGTCAATGGAAAAGCAAGAGGGAACAAGATGCTAATTTCAGAGTATGTAAATGGCCTTAACTTTATTAATATTGAAGATTTGAACGTGAATTAGGTGTCAAATTAAACTTTTTTTATGCTTTATCTGATGGGATAAATTGCAGACGATTTTTAAAATGCACCTGGTCAAGTGAGAGGTGGCAATTGTCACATCCAAAACACCCTTTCATTACCTTGTTCAATTCCAATCAATTAAAAGAAGGATATTAAGTTTTTCTTCCACAATACCAAAGACTTAGTTGGTTAATTGGCTTCTGTAAATTTCCTGGACTCTCCCACTAGTGGAAACTAGGGATAACATAGAACTGGTTTAAACTGTCACTAATTTGAATGTATTTTTTATAACCGTTATTTTACAATCATTTCCCATTTGGTAGTTTGGTGGTTGGTGTTGGCTGGGTGGGCCTGTCTCCATGCAGTATCTCCAAACTAAACTAAACACACACTAGATTGATCCACAACAACCTCTAAAACGCTGAATTACGGAAACCTTCACAACTGGCTGAGATCACATCAGGGTGTGAGTGTGTAGCGTTCACTCTTGAATTAACATAGTGTTGAGATAACTCTCCATGTGGGGAAGGTATTTAGTTTAGTTTAGAGATACCACGCGGAAACAACCCTTGGGTCCACTGGGTCCGCACTGACCAGCGATCCCCGCACATTATCACTATCCTACACACACTAGGGACAATTTACACTTATACCAGGCCAATTACCTCACGTACCTGTATGGCTTTGGAGTGGGGGAGGAAACTGAAGATCTCGGGGGAAAGCCCACGTGATCACGGGGAGAATGTACAAACTCCGTGCCGACAGCACCCGTGGTCGGGATCGAACCCGGGTCCCTGGAGCTTCAAGCACTGTAAGGCAGCAACTCTACCGCTGCGCCACCGTGTATTGTGATTGTAGGTGACAGGAAGAATACAGTATTTGACAGGGTTCCGCTCTGAGATTAATGGCTGAGGTGATAAGTCACAGAACAGGGAGCTCTGCCACGCCTGGGCTGCAAAGCTGACAATGAAGAGACAGCGAGATGTCCTGGATGATAAATCACCGAGCCATGAAGTATCACGCAGGGATCTGGAGATCACGACCTCTCTACTAGATAAGGACAAGGCTCCTTGTCTCCAACACTGGGAGTGTAGAAGGTAGAAACGGAATTGTGAAGAAGCAAAACGTATTGGAGAATTACGGTTATATAGATAATCTTATAATCGCCAAATCAAACTCCAGATGTTGGAAGCACTCAGCTGGTCAATCAGCAACTGTAGAGAGAGAAACAGAGTCAATGTTTCAGCTCAATGACCTTAAGATGCAGGGAAAGGGGAAGGGGAAGGACAGGAGATGACTTGACAGAGTCGGGTGAGAGAGGCCAATAGTGGAGTGAAGGAACAAATCAAATGGAACGTTGGAATTCTTTATTGTGGCAGGTTTGTAAACATGGTGGCACGTGGATGAGCGGTAGAGTTGTTGCCTTACCGTGCTTGCAGCGCCAGAGACACGGGCTCAATCCTGACTACGGGTGCTGTCTGTACTCTGATGAAGGAGACTTTATAACCATATAACAATTACAGCACGGAAACAGGCCATCTCGGCCATACAAGTCCGTGCCGAACACGTATTCTCCCCCTAGTGCCATCTACCTGCGCTCAGACCATAACCTTCATTCCTTTCTCATCCATATACCTATCCAATTTATTTTTAAATGATAAAATCGAACCTGCCTCCACCACTTCCACTGGAAGCTCATTCCACACCGCTACCACTCTCTGAGTAAAGAAGTTCCCCCTCAAGTTACCCCTAAATGTCTGTCACTTAATTCTGAAGTCATGTCCTCTTGTTTGAATCTTCCCTACTCTCAATAGGAAAAGCTTGTCCACGTCAACTCTGTCTATCCCTCTCATCATTTAAAAGACCTCTATCAAGTCCCCCCTTAACCTTCTGCGCTCCAAAGAATAAAGAATAAAGACCTAACTTATTCAACTTTATGGACTAGGTGTTTCAGGAATACATTTAGGGTCAGGAAGATGGTGTCTGCTGTGGACCTGTTGCGGTAGCAGGCAACCTGCTGTTGGTGACAGCAGGTTGGGAGGCTGGAGTTAATGTGGACCATCACCAGCTGCTGAACGCACGTCTCAATGGTGGACGTCAGAGACATTTGTCATTCAGAAATACTGTCTTACTTTTCTGTGGCACTGGGATGATAGTGGTCTTAATGAAGCATGTGGGACCCTCACAATGGAGCAGTGAGAGGTCAAAGATATAAGATTTTAGACAATAGACAATAGGTGCAGGAGTAGGCCATTCGGCCCTTCGAGCCAGCACCGCCGAGATGCCCTAGCCTCTCATCCTAAACTCCAGAGTGTACAAGCCCAGCTGCTCCATACTCTCTGCATATGACAGTCCCACAATCATGGGAATTAACCTTGTAAACCTACACTGCACTCCCTCAATAGCAAGAATGTCCTTCCTCAACTTAGGGGACCAAAACTGCACACAATACTCCAGGTCTATTCCTTTTCCGATTCCTGTTCCTTGTCTCCAGGGATGTTGCCTGATCCCTTGAGTTACTCCAGCATTCTGTGTCTGTCTTCGATGGAGAACAGACAGATCTGTGATGTCCAAAGCAGAGCCGCTGAGGGAATGGTGTTCACTCAAGAAACCACAACCACGGAACCTGCATAAGAATGCAACGACTGCTGCAGGCCTGTAGTGCATCACTGGCAGGAGCAGCCGCAGTGCGACGAGAAGTGCAGCTGATGGACACTAAATGCTGGAGTAACTCAGTGGAACAGGCAGCATCTCTGGAGAGAAGGAATGGGTGACGTTTTGGGTTGAGACCCTTCTTCAGATTGTTTAGGGATAAGGGAAACGAGAGATATAGACGGTGATGCGGAGAGATAAAGAACAATGAAAGGAGGCTGCCTGACCTGCTGAACTCTCAGCAATCCTGTCTGTAGCTGTTGGGGCTAAGGTCAGGTGCCTGATGATGGGGAGACCAGGGCGTTTGACCCGGGCATTTGCTGGAGGTGGGATTGGGTCTGTTACCCTGATGGGGAGGAGGAGAGAGCGTGAGCACAGGGCTGGCTAGGGCAATCAGACACAGGCTACTGAGAACTCGGTGAGTGCTGGAGAAACCAGAAGAAGGGTCTCCACCCGAAACATCAGCCATTCCTTCTCTCCAGAGATGCTCCCTGTCCCGCTGAGTTACTCCAGCATTGTGTGTCTGTCTTCGAGACAAACCAAGTTCCTTTTTGTTTAGTGCTTAGAGACACAGCACGGAAATATCAGAGGGTCAAGTGTAGAGTCTCCCAACCTGGAGATTAGTGGAAGAGATATGTTTAGTTTAGTTTAGTTTAGTTTAGTTCAGTTTAGAGATACAGCGCGGAAACAGGCCCTTCGGCCCACCGGGTCCTCACCGACCAGCGATCCCCGCACATTAACATTATCCTACACACACTAGGGACAATTTTTACATTTACCAAGCCAATTAACCTACAAACCTGTACGTCTTTGGAGTGTGGGAGGAAACCGAAGATCTTGGAGAAAACCCACGCGGTCACGGGGAGAACGTGCAAACTCCGTACAGACAGCACCCGTAGTCAGGATCGAACCCAGGTCTCCGACCCTGCATTGGCTGTAATGCAGCAACTCTACCGCTGCGCCACTGTGACTAACCGTATGCTATTATTAATTTGTTTAGCTTAGAGATACAGCATGGAAACAGGCCCTTCGGCCCACTGGGTCCATACTGACCCTCAATCAGTTATCCCACTTTCACATCCCCTCCCTACACACTGGGACAAATGTATTTAGGGTGGCACGGTAGCGCAGCGGTAGAGTTGCTGCTTCACAGCGCTAGAGACCCGAGTTCGATCCTGACTACAGGTGCTGTCAGTACGGAGTTTGCATGTTCTCCCCTTGACAGCGTGGGTTTTCCCCGGGTGCTCCTGTTTCCTCCCACACTCCAAAGACGTTCAGGTTTGCAGATTAATTGCCTTTGGTGAAGATAGGTAAATTGTCCCTGGAGTGTAGGATAGTGCTAGTGTAGGGGTGATCGCTGGTTAGCACGGACCCCGTGGACCGAAGGGCCTGTCTCAGCGCTGCATCTCTAAAGTCTAAAGGTATGCTGCTTATTAATTAGTTTGGTATAGAGAAACAACAAGGAAACAGGCCCTTTGGCCCATCGAATCCATGCTGACCATAAATCACCCGTTCACACTAGTTCTAAGTTATCCGACTTTCACATCCACTACACACTAGTGAAAATCTACAGACGACTATTAACCTACAAACCCACTTCCCTTGGGATGTGGGAGGAGCACCACCCAGAGGAACAAACGCGGTCACAGGGAGAACGTGCAAACTCCACACAGACAGTGCCCAAGGTCAGGATGGAACCTGGGTCTCTGGCGCTGTGAGGCAGCAGCTCTACCCGCTGCACCAGAATGCTGCTGTTTTGTGTTTTGGGCCCTGGTTTCCACTGCGTCGGCAGCACTGTAGTCAACCGCTGGACACAGGTGAAGGTGTGACTCGGGGGCGGGAGGAAGCGTTGAAGGTCAGGGTCGGCGTGTGGCCATGGGCCGCGGCACATGGCGATGAGATCACTCCACCTGCTGCTCTTGTGTCAGAGACCACAGTGACCAGAGAGTCTTAGAATGATACTGTGTGGAAACAGGCCCTTCGGCCCAACTTGCCCACACCGGCCAACATGCCCCAGCTCCCCTATCCCACCAGCCTGCGCTTGGTCCATATCCCTCCAAACCTGTCCTATCCATATACCTGTCTAACTGTTTCTTAAACGTTGGGATAGTCCCAGCCTCATCTACCACCTCTGGCAGTTATTCCATACACCCACCACCCTTTGTAATGAGTCCTGTGTTTAGGTTACAGTTGCCTCTTTAGCTGAGGTACCACAACTCACGGGAAGCCACAGTGTCTGTCGTTGCTGTGACCGTCCTCTCATTATCTTGTCCTTTCTGCAGTATGTCCTTGAGATGTTCAGGAGTGGAGGTTTTAATGCTGCTGCCTTGGGCAAAGTACACACAACTTTAGACTCCAGAGATGCAGTGTGGAAACAGGCCCTTGGGGCCAGCAAGCCCACGCCAACCAGAGATCACCAGTTCTATCCTGCACACTAGGGACAATTTACAGAGGCCAATTAATCTACAAACCAGCGATAGACACAAAAAGCTGGAGTAACTCACCAGGTCAGGCAGCATCTCTGGAGAGAAGGAATAGTGACGTTTTGGGTTGAGATCCTTCTTCAGAGACTGAAGATAGGTGTCGATCCAAAATGTCACCTATTCCTTTTCTCCAGAGATGCTGCCTGTCCCCCTGAGTTACTCCAGCTGTTACATCGATCTTCAGTTTAAACCAGCATCTACAGTTCCTTCCTACACAACCTACAAACCTGCACGTATTTATAGTGCGGGAGGAAACCGGAGCACCCGGAGAAAACCCACGTGTTCATGGTGAGAACGTACAAGTTCCGTACAGACAGCACCCACAGTCAGAATCGAACCTGGGCCTCTGGTGCTGTGAGGCAGGAATTCTACCGCTGTGGCACTGTGCCGACCCCTTTAGAACAGAATAATGCAGCACAGGAACAGGCCCTTTGGCCCACAATGTCGGTGCTGAACATGATGCCAAGACCAACTCTTGGGGAATTATAGACCAGTTAGCCTTACATCGGTAGTGGGGAAGATGCTTGAGTCAATTGTTAAAGATGTTGTAGCAGCGATGGGATCGGTCAAAGTCAGTATGGATTTATGATGGGAAATCATGCTTGACGTCTTTTGGAATTTTTTGAGGATGTAACAAGTAAATTGGATAAGGGAGAGCCAGTGGATGTGGTGTATCTGGACTTTCAATAAACCTTTGACAAGGTCCCACACAAGAGATTAGT